>NW_026914795.1:0-6042 GCF_034315485.1 Pezoporus occidentalis | reverse complement strand
GTAATTGTGAGTGCTGGCCGCCCCCTGTGTACTGCACATCCTTGTAAGATGTCGAAGACAAGGAAGGCTCGTGGTGTTTGGTGTACTTGTGCTTCTTACTTGGGTCCTCTGGGCTCCGATCTCCAGTAGGAGCTGGAGTGCTGTCCTGGGTTCAGCAGTAGCAGTCATTTTTCTCCTTCTGTCTCAAACCACATCTTCAACTGCCTCAGGTCCGCTGCAGAAACCTCTTCTGTGAAAATCTGTGAGACAATGCTTCAGCTAAACCCTAAATTATCATATGCTTGTGGCTCACTGAGTTTTCATTTTGGATTTTTTTAAATTATTTTTCATTTGATCTGAGAAGATTTTTAATTGGAATAGCTGAAAAGTGAAGAAAATTGGCCTAATGAAAAATGGGGTTTGGGAAAAGCAGCTACTGAGCACAGTAAAAAAAAAACAAACCCCAAAACAAATATAGAGGAAGTGTTTACTTCCTTTAAAGATCTCTTTTCAGTGCATTATAACTGTTCTTTATATGAAACATATGGGGTGCACACTGACTGTCAAATGCTGTCCTCAGACTATACAATTTAGGGAACTTTCACCTGCTGTGATTCCCTGTTTTTTCCCCCTCTGTATATCTTGATATCATTTTGTTTGGAAGGGGCCTTAAATTAAAGGCCATGGAGTTCCAAGCCCCTGCCACTGGCAGGAGAACCCATCTCTGGGTAGGCGTGAAGCAGCAGCCTGTAAGTGAGCAGCCAAATGTGATGACTGATTGCGTGATGGAGACTGCCCCAAAAATCCTATTCCAGTCATCATGATTTGTGGTTGGAACTGCCCCAGGAGCTGATCCTCTGACTTTTGTTCCTGGTTAATTCAAGCATTCTCGGCAAAGGCTTTCACTCTGGGCTGTCTTGTGTCGGTCCAAGAATTTCACCTCTAGCGGCACAATATGGATGCGCCTGGCCATCCTTCTCAGGCATGACCCCGCTTCTGAAAGCCAGCAGTACAGAACCAAAGTCATGCTCCAGAAGACCTTTTGTAAATCTGACGCTGTCCTGGAGCCACCCAAATAGCCATTCTGAACAGAACTGTAAAACTTTATGGCATTTTAACCTTAACATTCTAATAAACTACTTGCCATTGATTGTGGTATTTACTAAGCAATAATTTGCAGAACATGACATTTTATGGATATTAAATGAGCAGCAAAAGATCTGTAGCCCACTGCCCTACTGGGGATATACTTCTGAAGTTTATGTTGAAGTCTGCAAAGGCCAGAACTAGGGATATTAGTTCGAGCTTCTTAACTTGCACTTTAGCCATTCCCTTTTCAATTAGCAAAGGTGTAGCATGTAGAGCTACCAGCTGGAAGAGTCCACAGAGAGAGCAGACCGTGTCCCAGGGATAAAAAGGTTTGCTGTTGAGGCCATTTCACCTTTGCAAGTGCCAGAGGTCAGGCAAGACCCTTGGAAGCAGGCTGTCAGCAGCTTCATCAGGTGTTAAAAGGAAAGTCTCGTCCAGGCCGCCTGCTAGGAAAGGGGCCAAGCTGCACAGTGGGATGGGGAACTGCTTTTCCTGTGCAAGGTGAATACATATTTCTTTCCACACAGTAGCATGACTGGGAATCAGGCCCCAATTGCATAAGGAGTTTTTGTCCTCTAGGCCAGAGAGCTTTCATTTTTCTGGGATATAGAGTTGATGGTCAAAGTGGCACCATCCCTCTTTGCTTTGAACAGATGCACCTTGACCATTGAGCGAAATGGAGCTGTCAGTGGGGTTCCCAGTCTGGGATTCCTGAGCTATTGCTTGTAGAAGCCTGTTAATCTGCTGCTGCCTTCGTAATTGGGCAATTCCTACATTAAGGTCAAAGGAGCTCACAGGGCTCAGGAGAACTTGAACCTTTCTCAGAAAGAAAGCTGCTAATAGTTGACTCAGATATTCCAGAATTTATTGACCAAAGAAACTGCTGTTATCTCATGTGGCATTTGAATTAAACTCTGCGGGACCTGCATTATTCCAGATTGGAATAAATGCCCTAAAATTAGGATTTAAGATCAAAATAGCATGTAGGCAAAATGCAGTACCTGAGGACAGGGTAGAGCATCACCTGAAAGAAGCCAGTATCAAAACAAGGGTTCCCCAAAAAGGAAAGATGTGACTGGAAACAAAGAAAGGACCCAAAGTGGCCATGCAGGAGGCAGAAAGATGTGTGCCCAGCTCTGCCCAGCTCCTTCCCATGAAGACAGGCTCTTCCTCTCGCAGCCTGATGATGTCCTCAGAGACACAAACTCTGCCTGCTCCCCTCTGACTCTCAGGAGCTGAAGCTGGCCTGGGTGCTCCTTGCAGGAGCAGCGTGTGCTGGGGCTGCCCTTCCCAACCTCGCTGCAGTTCCCTGTCACACAGTAAGGTGCGAGGGATGCCCTAGAAACACTTGTAGGAAACGTGTCAAAAGGGTTCCTGGTCATAGCGTGTTCATTTGTCAAGTGCAGCCATTCCATCGCTACCGTCACTGTGCTGCATTTGTGCCCCGGCTTAGCTCCTTTTACATCTTTTGCATCCCTATATCTTTTTTTTGTTGTTTTTTACAGCATGTGGCCCAAATTTCCCAGAGCACACCAGCAGCCCACAGCAACCAGCTTGGACCCTTAGAGTTCAGTACAATGAGAAGCAGAGTTTAAATTCCCCATTGAAAATCCAATGAATGTTGAGGTCACATGTTACACTTCCCGTCTCTCAAAAATCAAAAGGAAACAGGTTCTGCTTAACATCAAGAACAAAGCCGCTGCATGACATAATGTGAAGTGGTTTTTATCTGAATTCTTCCAGTGCAAACTGATCTAGAATGTATCCCTGTTCTCAGGGCTGTTCTTGATTGCATATTACAAAAGCAAGGCAAGAGATTCTGCTCCAAAACACTTGATGGGTACATTGCTAGGGAGAAGCTCCAGCTTGTTAAAACTATGATTTTCTAATGGATGTGAATGCCAGGATGAGACACTAGTGTAAATTCTCAGCAGCGTGCTTGTCACTTCACCAGTTAGCAGCCCATGCGGTATAGATCAAGGACTGGATTTTCTGTGATGCTCACGCATTCTCTGGTTTATCCTTTCTAAGGAACCTCAAGAGAGACATGGCAGTGCTCTCAGGTCACTGGTGGTGCAGCAAGGTCTGCTGCCGTTGTGGCAAGTAGGGAATGAAGGAACCCGCTGACTACTGGAAGACGGTCACTGCATCTCCTCTCTGCTCATTCAGCTGCACAAATAACCACAGAGCAGAAGCAGGAAAAGTGCTCTCATTGCAGTTCAAATCCCAGGGCCAGGCCACTTGAGATGAACAGCTGCTGCTGCTGCTGCAAAGGAATAGGGCCTTAGTCAGCTTTGCCATGATTCAACATGTAGTCACTGAGCAGACAACTGCAAGCCATTTCTCTGTCCTGTACCCTTACTGCTTTCCTCCTAACCTCTTCATCAAAGTCAGCTATAAACTGCTGGAATCTTTTCTTGCCTCTGCCTTTCTGGCCAATGTGCCAGTGTGCAAACCCCACAGGCAGAAGTCATGAACCTTGTTTGCTGGACCTGGATTGTCCCTGTGGTACGCAAGCAGACTTTCCTGCAGGGTGAGATGCTCAGGACAGATGCTTTCCTTCCCACCCTCTGCTTTGGGCAAGGAAAGGTGATAAAAAGATGCCCGATCCAGCAAGCTAGAGGCAGGTCCTGCTAAACCAGCACGTTCCTCAGATACGCCACTGTCACTTCCTTGGCTCTTGTTCATTCACTGACACCTTTGCTGCTCTCAAGGCAGGCTGGCTTAAAGCAGAAGCAATCAATGGGCCAGGACCAGCAGGAGGTGACTGCCATCCTTCCACCTTTGCACCTGAATGAGAAAAAGCAGTTGTACCCTGCTGAGCAGCGTGACCTGCCAGCAGCTCCCCTTGTACGCAACACCCAGACTGCTCCATCTTCCAGCCAGAGTAGTATGAGAAGATGGGCAGCAGAGCGGCTGATCCACTGGGAACGTGCTGCTGATCAGCTGCAGGATGGTGAGTGCGTGAGAGACACATCCTGATCACGGCAGGACACAGAAACATGTACCCCAAAAAATCTGCCTGTTCCTCAGTGCACAAGTACTGTCCTGCCGTGATCAGGATGTGTCTCTCACGCACTCACCATCCTGCAGCTGATCAGCAGCACGTTCCCAGTGGATCAGCCGCTCTGCTGCCCATCTTCTCATACTACTCTGGCTGGAAGATGGAGCAGTCTGGGTGTTGCATACAAGGGGAGCTGCTGGCAGGTCACGCTGCTCAGCAGGGTACAACTGCTTTTTCTCATTCAGGTGGAGAACACAAACCTGATCAAAAACTTCTAAGTGGACATATCTGACCTCGTTCCTGGATCAACAACCAAGACATCGTCTTGCAGGAGCGCTAGAGCACCTTGTGTATTGCCCTTCCACAGCAGGCTGGTAGACCACAGCCTCCGGGGCAGACCTGTGCCATGGAAAAGCGGAAACAGGGTGAGACAAGGAAATGGTCCAGGAAAACTTTCAGTGTGGTGAAGAGTGAGCAAAAGGGAAGATTCAAAAGCACGATGGAAATAACACCGATGCCCACATGTGCTTCATACACATAACAAATCTGCTGCAAGGACCAGGATTACATCTGGAATTAAATCCGCATTGCAGTTTATAGCTGACTTTGATGAAGAGGTTAGGAGGAAAGCAGTAAGGGTACAGGACAGAGAAATGACTTGCAGTTGTCTGCTCAGTGACTACATGTTGAATCATGGCAAAGCTGACTAAGGCCCTATTCCTTTGCAGCAGCAGCAGCAGCTGTTCATCTCAAGTGGCCTGGCCCTGGGATTTGAACTGCAATGAGAGCACTTTTCCTGCTTCTGCTCTGTGGTTATTTGTGCAGCTGAATGAGCAGAGAGGAGATGCAGTGACCGTCTTCCAGTAGTCAGCGGGTTCCTTCATTCCCTACTTGCCACAACGGCAGCAGACCTTGCTGCACCACCAGTGACCTGACAGCACTGCCATGTCTCTCTTGAGGTTCCTTAGGATAAACCAGAGAATGCGTGAGCATCACAGAAAATCCAGTCCTTGATCTATACCGCATGGGCTGCTAACTGGTGAAGTGACAAGCACGCTGCTGAGAATTTACACTAGTGTCTCATCCTGGCATTCACATCCATTAGAAAATCCTAGTTTTAACAAGCTGGAGCTTCTCCCTAGCAATGTACCCATCAAGTGTTTTGGAGCAGAATCTCTTGCCTTGCTTTTGTAATATGCAATCAAGAACAGCCCTGAGAACAGGGATACATTCTAGATCAGTTTGCACTGGAAGAATTCAGATAAAAACCACTTCACATTATGTCATGCAGCGGCTTTGTTCTTGATGTTAAGCAGAACCTGTTTCCTTTTGATTTTTGAGAGACGGGAAGTGTAACATGTGACCTCAACATTCATTGGATTTTCAATGGGGAATTTAAACTCTGCTTCTCATTGTACTGAACTCTAAGGGTCCAAGCTGGTTGCTGTGGGCTGCTGGTGTGCTCTGGGAAATTTGGGCCACATGCTGTAAAATACAAGAAAAAAAAGATACAGGGATGCAAAAGATGTAAAAGGAGCTAAGCCGGGGCACAAATGCAGCACAGTGACGGTAGCGATGGAATGGCTGCACTTGACAAATGAACACGCTATGACCAGGAACCCTTTTGACACGTTTCCTACAAGTGTTTCTAGGGCATCCCTCGCACCTTACTGTGTGACAGGGAACTGCAGCGAGGTTGGGAAGGGCAGCCCCAGCACACGCTGCTCCTGCAAGGAGCACCCAGGCCAGCTTCAGCTCCTGAGAGTCAGAGGGGAGCAGGCAGAGTTTGTGTCTCTGAGGACATCATCAGGCTGCCTAGAGGAAGAGCCTGTCTTCATGGGAAGGAGCTGGGCAGAGCTGGGCACACATCTTTCTGCCTCCTGCATGGCCACTTTGGGTCCTTTCTTTGTTTCCAGTCACATCTTTCCTTTTTGGGGAACCCTTGTTTTGATACTGGCTTCTTTCAGGTG
>NW_026914794.1:0-11119 GCF_034315485.1 Pezoporus occidentalis | reverse complement strand
GGAGGGCACGAACGCTTGCCCTCTGTTCCCACAGCCGAAGACGAATGAAAAAAGCTGGTGCTGGGCCTCTTCAGCACCCAGCTTTGCAACGGTGCCTCTATCATTGCAGTTTCTCCTCCGTTTAATGCCTAAAAGACAATTTGAATAAAAACTGGAGGTCACTCTCAGCTGCCCAGCAGCACAGTGAGTAGAGCACGAACGTTTGGCCTCTGCTCCCGCATTAGAAGAGAAAAAAGGGAAAGCTGGTGCTGGGATTCTTCAGCACACAGTCAGCTTTACAACGGTGCCTCCATCATTGCTGTCTCTGCTCACTTTCATACCTGAAAGAGAGTTTGAATGAATCCTCTCGGAAGCCTGCCCTCTGCTGCCCAGCAGCACTCTGAGGAGATCATGAACGTCTGGCCACTGCTCCCACAGCAGAAGAGCCAGGAGAGAAAGCTGCTTCTGGCAATCTTCAGCGCATAGTCAGCTTTGCAACTTTGTCACCAGCAGTGCTGTGGCTCCTCGGTTTCATAGCTAAAAGTTCATTTGAGTCGTACCTCTCCGGATGGTGTCTAAGCTGCCCAGCAGCACAGTGAGTAGAGCACAAACTTTTGGCCTCTGCTCACACACCGAAGAGCCAGGAGTGAAAGCTTGTGCTACTAATGTTCAGCACACAGTCAGCTTTGCAAAGGTGCCTCCATTACTGGTGTCACTGCCCACTTTCAACAGGAAAAACCTCTGAATGCATTCGCTCCAGAGCCTGCTCTCGCCTGCGCAGCAGCACAGTGAGTAAGAGCATGAACCTTTGGCCTCTGCTCCCACAGCAGAAGAGCCAGGAGGGAAAGCTGGTGCTGGCATTCTTCAGCACACAGTCAGCTTTGCAACGGTGCCTCCATCATTGCTTTCACTGCTCACTTTCATACCTGAAAGAGAGTTTGAATGAAACCTCTCCGAAGCCTGCACTCTGCTGCCCAGCAACGCAGGGCGTAGATGCAGAAGGTTTGGCTTCTGTTCTCACAGCCGAAGAGGCAGGAGGGAAAGGTGGTGCTAGTGATCTTCAGAACAGAGTCAGCTTTGCAACACTAGGTCCATCCTTACTCTCAGGGCTCACTTTCCTACGTGAGTTTGCATTTGAATGCTACCTCTCAGGAGCTTGCTGTCTGCTGCCCAGCAGCACACTGAGTAGAGCACGAACTTTTGGCCTCTGTTCTCCCAGCCGAAGAGCCAGGAGGGAAAGCTGGGGCTGGGAAGCATCAGCACACAGTCAGCTTTGCAACGGAGTCACCATCTGTGCTCTCTGAGCTTTCAAACCTAAAAGTGCATTTGAATGCAAGCTCTCCAGAGCCTGCTCTCGGCTGCCCAGCAGCATAGTGAGTGGAGCACCAACGTTTGGGTTCTGCTCCCACAGTAGAAGAGCCAGGAGGGAAAGATCGTGCTGGGCCTTTTCAGCACACAGTCAGCTTTACAAGGGTGTCAGCATCATGCCTGTTCACTGATCACTTTCATACGTAAAAGTCTATTTGAATTGTACCTCTCCGGAGCTTGCTCTAGGGGACCCAGGAGCACAGCGAGGAGGGCACGAACGTTTGCCCTCTGTTCCCACAGCCGAAGACGAATGAAAAAAGCTGGTGCTGGGCCTCTTCAGCACCCAGCTTTGCAACGGTGCCTCCATCATTGCAGTTTCTCCTCGGTTTAATGCCTAAAAGACAATTTGAATAAAAACTGGAGGTCACTCTCAGCTGCCCAGCAGCACAGTGAGTAGAGCACGAACGTTTGGCCTCTGCTCCCACATTAGAAGAGAAAAAAGGGAAAGCTGGTGCTGGGATTCTTCAGCACACAGTCAGCTTTACAACGGTGCCTCCATCATTGCTGTCTCTGCTCACTTTCATACCTGAAAGAGAGTTTGAATGAATCCTCTCGGAAGCCTGCCCTCTGCTGCCCAGCAGCACTCTGAGGAGATCATGAACGTCTGGCCTCTGCTCCCACAGCAGAAGAGCCAGGAGAGAAAGCTGCTTCTGGCAATCTTCAGCACATAGTCAGCTTTGCAACTTTGTCACCAGCAGTGCTGTGGCTCCTCGGTTTCATAGCTAAAAGTTCATTTGAGTCGTACCTCTCCGGATGGTGTCTAAGCTGCCCAGCAGCACAGTGAGTAGAGCACAAACGTTTGGCCTCTGCTCACACAGCCGAAGAGCCAGGAGTGAAAGCTTGTGCTACTAATGTTCAGCACACAGTCAGCTTTGCAAAGGTGCCTCCATTACTGGTGTCACTGCCCACTTTCAACAGGAAAAACCTCTGAATGCATTCGCTCCAGAGCCTGCTCTCGCCTGCGCAGCAGCACAGTGAGTAAGAGCATGAACCTTTGGCCTCTGCTCCCACAGCAGAAGAGCCAGGAGGGAAAGCTGGTGCTGGCATTCTTCAGCACACAGTCAGCTTTGCAACGGTGCCTCCATCATTGCTTTCACTGCTCACTTTCATACCTGAAAGAGAGTTTGAATGAAACCTCTCCGAAGCCTGCACTCTGCTGCCCAGCAACGCAGGGCGTAGATGCAGAAGGTTTGGCTTCTGTTCTCACAGCCGAAGAGGCAGGAGGGAAAGGTGGTGCTAGTGATCTTCAGAACAGAGTCAGCTTTGCAACACTAGGTCCATCCTTACTCTCAGGGCTCACTTTCCTACGTGAGTTTGCATTTGAATGCTACCTCTCAGGAGCTTGCTGTCTGCTGCCCAGCAGCACACTGAGTAGAGCACGAACTTTTGGCCTCTGTTCTCCCAGCCGAAGAGCCAGGAGGGAAAGCTGGGGCTGGGAATCTTCAGCACACAGTCAGCTTTGCAACGGAGTCACCATCTGTGCTCTCTGAGCTTTCAAACCTAAAAGTGCATTTGAATGCAAGATCTCCAGAGCCTGCTCTCGGCTGCCCAGCAGCATAGTGAGTGGAGCACCAACGTTTGGGTTCTGCTCCCACAGTAGAAGAGCCAGGAGGGAAAGATCGTGCTGGGCCTTTTCAGCACACAGTCAGCTTTACAAGGGTGTCAGCATCATGCCTGTTCACTGATCACTTTCATACGTAAAAGTCTATTTGAATTGTACCTCTCCGGAGCTTGCTCTAGGGGACCCAGGAGCACAGCGAGGAGGGCACGAACGTTTGCCCTCTGTTCCCACAGCCGAAGACGAATGAAAAAAGCTGGTGCTGGGCCTCTTCAGCACCCAGCTTTGCAACGGTGCCTCCATCATTGCAGTTTCTCCTCGGTTTAATGCCTAAAAGACAATTTGAATAAAAACTGGAGGTCACTCTCAGCTGCCCAGCAGCACAGTGAGTAGAGCACGAACGTTTGGCCTCTGCTCCCACATTAGAAGAGAAAAAAGGGAAAGCTGGTGCTGGGATTCTTCAGCACACAGTCAGCTTTACAACGGTGCCTCCATCATTGCTGTCTCTGCTCACTTTCATACCTGAAAGAGAGTTTGAATGAATCCTCTCGGAAGCCTGCCCTCTGCTGCCCAGCAGCACTCTGAGGAGATCATGAACGTCTGGCCTCTGCTCCCACAGCAGAAGAGCCAGGAGAGAAAGCTGCTTCTGGCAATCTTCAGCACATAGTCAGCTTTGCAACTTTGTCACCAGCAGTGCTGTGGCTCCTCGGTTTCATAGCTAAAAGTTCATTTGAGTCGTACCTCTCCGGATGGTGTCTAAGCTGCCCAGCAGCACAGTGAGTAGAGCACAAACGTTTGGCCTCTGCTCACACAGCCGAAGAGCCAGGAGTGAAAGCTTGTGCTACTAATGTTCAGCACACAGTCAGCTTTGCAAAGGTGCCTCCATTACTGGTGTCACTGCCCACTTTCAACAGGAAAAACCTCTGAATGCATTCGCTCCAGAGCCTGCTCTCGCCTGCGCAGCAGCACAGTGAGTAAGAGCATGAACCTTTGGCCTCTGCTCCCACAGCAGAAGAGAAAAAAGGGAAAGCTGGTGCTGGCATTCTTCAGCACACAGTCAGCTTTGCAACGGTGCCTCCATCATTGCTTTCACTGCTCACTTTCATACCTGAAAGAGAGTTTGAATGAAACCTCTCCGAAGCCTGCACTCTGCTGCCCAGCAACGCAGGGCGTAGATGCAGAAGGTTTGGCTTCTGTTCTCACAGCCGAAGAGGCAGGAGGGAAAGGTGGTGCTAGTGATCTTCAGAACAGAGTCAGCTTTGCAACACTAGGTCCATCCTTACTCTCAGGGCTCACTTTCCTACGTGAGTTTGCATTTGAATGCTACCTCTCAGGAGCTTGCTGTCTGCTGCCCAGCAGCACACTGAGTAGAGCACGAACTTTTGGCCTCTGTTCTCACAGCCAAAGAGCCAGGAGGGAAAGCTGAAGCTGGGAATCTTCAGCACACAGTCAGCTTTGCAACGGAGTCACCATCTGTGCTCTCTGAGCTTTCAAACCTAAAAGTGCATTTGAATGCAAGATCTCCAGAGCCTGCTCTCGGCTGCCCAGCAGCATAGTGAGTGGAGCACCAACGTTTGGGTTCTGCTCCCACAGTAGAAGAGCCAGGAGGGAAAGATCGTGCTGGGCCTCTTCAGCACACAGTCAGCTTTACAAGGGTGTCAGCATCATGCCTGTTCACTGCTCACTTTCATAAGGTAAAAGTCTATTTGAATTGTACCTCTCCGGAGCTTGCTCTAGGGGACCCAGGAGCACAGCGAGGAGGGCACGAACGTTTGCCCTCTGTTCCCACAGCCGAAGACGAATGAAAAAAGCTGGTGCTGGGCCTCTTCAGCACCCAGCTTTGCAACGGTGCCTCCATCATTGCAGTTTCTCCTCCGTTTAATGCCTAAAAGACAATTTGAATAAAAACTGGAGGTCACTCTCAGCTGCCCAGCAGCACAGTGAGTAGAGCACGAACGTTTGGCCTCTGCTCCCACATTAGAAGAGAAAAAAGGGAAAGCTGGTGCTGGGATTCTTCAGCACACAGTCAGCTTTACAACGGTGCCTCCATCATTGCTGTCTCTGCTCACTTTCATACCTGAAAGAGAGTTTGAATGAATCCTCTCGGAAGCCTGCCCTCTGCTGCCCAGCAGCACTCTGAGGAGATCATGAACGTCTGGCCTCTGCTCCCACAGTAGAAGAGCCAGGAGAGAAAGCTGCTTCTGGCAATCTTCAGCACATAGTCAGCTTTGCAACTTTGTCACCAGCAGTGCTGCGGCTCCTCGGTTTCATAGCTAAAAGTTCATTTGAGTCGTACCTCTCCGGATGGTGTCTAAGCTGCCCAGCAGCACAGTGAGTAGAGCACAAACGTTTGGCCTCTGCTCACACAGCCGAAGAGCCAGGAGTGAAAGCTTGTGCTACTAATGTTCAGCACACAGTCAGCTTTGCAAAGGTGCCTCCATTACTGGTGTCACTGCCCACTTTCAACAGGAAAAACCTCTGAATGCATTCGCTCCAGAGCCTGCTCTCGCCTGCGCAGCAGCACAGTGAGTAGAGCATGAACTTTTGGCCTCTGCTCCCACAGCAGAAGAGCCAGGAGGGAAAGCTGGTGCTGGCATTCTTCAGCACACAGTCAGCTTTGCAACGGTGCCTCCATCATTGCTTTCACTGCTCACTTTCATACCTGAAAGAGAGTTTGAATGAAACCTCTCCGAAGCCTGCACTCTGCTGCCCAGCAACGCAGGGCGTAGATGCAGAAGGTTTGGCTTCTGTTCTCACAGCCGAAGAGGCAGGAGGGAAAGGTGGTGCTAGTGATCTTCAGAACAGAGTCAGCTTTGCAACACTAGGTCCATCCTTACTCTCAGGGCTCACTTTCCTACGTGAGTTTGCATTTGAATGCTACCTCTCAGGAGCTTGCTGTCTGCTGCCCAGCAGCACACTGAGTAGAGCACGAACTTTTGGCCTCTGTTCTCCCAGCCGAAGAGCCAGGAGGGAAAGCTGGGGCTGGGAATCTTCAGCACACAGTCAGCTTTGCAACGGAGTCACCATCTGTGCTCTCTGAGCTTTCAAACCTAAAAGTGCATTTGAATGCAAGATCTCCAGAGCCTGCTCTCGGCTGCCCAGCAGCATAGTGAGTGGAGCACCAACGTTTGGGTTCTGCTCCCACAGTAGAAGAGCCAGGAGGGAAAGATCGTGCTGGGCCTTTTCAGCACACAGTCAGCTTTACAAGGGTGTCAGCATCATGCCTGTTCACTGATCACTTTCATAAGTAAAAGTCTATTTGAATTGTACCTCTCCGGAGCTTGCTCTAGGGGACCCAGGAGCACAGCGAGGAGGGCACGAACGTTTGCCCTCTGTTCCCACAGCCGAAGACGAATGAAAAAAGCTGGTGCTGGGCCTCTTCAGCACCCAGCTTTGCAACGGTGCCTCCATCATTGCAGTTTCTCCTCCGTTTAATGCCTAAAAGACAATTTGAATAAAAACTGGAGGTCACTCTCAGCTGCCCAGCAGCACAGTGAGTAGAGCACGAACGTTTGGCCTCTGCTCCCACATTAGAAGAGAAAAAAGGGAAAGCTGGTGCTGGGATTCTTCAGCACACAGTCAGCTTTACAACGGTGCCTCCATCATTGCTGTCTCTGCTCACTTTCATACCTGAAAGAGAGTTTGAATGAATCCTCTCGGAAGCCTGCCCTCTGCTGCCCAGCAGCACTCTGAGGAGATCATGAACGTCTGGCCTCTGCTCCCACAGCAGAAGAGCCAGGAGAGAAAGCTGCTTCTGGCAATCTTCAGCACATAGTCAGCTTTGCAACTTTGTCACCAGCAGTGCTGTGGCTCCTCGGTTTCATAGCTAAAAGTTCATTTGAGTCGTACCTCTCCGGATGGTGTCTAAGCTGCCCAGCAGCACAGTGAGTAGAGCACAAACGTTTGGCCTCTGCTCACACAGCCGAAGAGCCAGGAGTGAAAGCTTGTGCTACTAATCTTCAGCACACAGTCAGCTTTGCAAAGGTGCCTCCATTACTGGTGTCACTGCCCACTTTCAACAGGAAAAACCTCTGAATGCATTCGCTCCAGAGCCTGCTCTCGCCTGCGCAGCAGCACAGTGAGTAAGAGCATGAACCTTTGGCCTCTGCTCCCACAGCAGAAGAGAAAAAAGGGAAAGCTGGTGCTGGCATTCTTCAGCACACAGTCAGCTTTGCAACGGTGCCTCCATCATTGCTTTCACTGCTCACTTTCATACCTGAAAGAGAGTTTGAATGAAACCTCTCCGAAGCCTGCACTCTGCTGCCCAGCAACGCAGGGCGTAGATGCAGAAGGTTTGGCTTCTGTTCTCACAGCCGAAGAGGCAGGAGGGAAAGGTGGTGCTAGTGATCTTCAGAACAGAGTCAGCTTTGCAACACTAGGTCCATCCTTACTCTCAGGGCTCACTTTCCTACGTGAGTTTGCATTTGAATGCTACCTCTCAGGAGCTTGCTGTCTGCTGCCCAGCAGCACACTGAGTAGAGCACGAACTTTTGGCCTCTGTTCTCCCAGCCGAAGAGCCAGGAGGGAAAGCTGGGGCTGGGAATCTTCAGCACACAGTCAGCTTTGCAACGGAGTCACCATCTGTGCTGTCTCTGAGCTTTCAAACCTAAAAGTGCATTTGAATGCAAGCTCTCCAGAGCCTGCTCTCGGCTGCCCAGCAGCATAGTGAGTAGAACACCAATGTTTGGGTTCTGCTCCCACAGTAGAAGAGAAAAAAGGGAAAGCTGCACTCGGATTCTTCAGCACACAGTCAGCTTTACAACAGTGCCTCCATCATTTCTGTCACTGCCCACTTTCATACCTGAGAGTGTACAAGGGTGAAAAGGATTGAAAGCTGGGGCTGGGAATCTTCAGCACACAGTCAGCTTTGCAACAGAGTCACCATCTGTGCTCTCTGAGCTTTCAAACCTAAAAGTGCATTTGAATGCAAGATCTCCAGAGCCTGCTCTCGGCTGCCCAGCAGCATAGTGAGTGGAGCACCAACGTTTGGGTTCTGCTCCCACAGTAGAAGAGCCAGGAGGGAAAGATCGTGCTGGGCCTTTTCAGCACACAGTCAGCTTTACAAGGGTGTCAGCATCATGCCTGTTCACTGATCACTTTCATACGTAAAAGTCTATTTGAATTGTACCTCTCCGGAGCTTGCTCTAGGGGACCCAGGAGCACAGCGAGGAGGGCACGAACGTTTGCCCTCTGTTCCCACAGCCGAAGACGAATGAAAAAAGCTGGTGCTGGGCCTCTTCAGCACCCAGCTTTGCAACGGTGCCTCCATCATTGCAGTTTCTCCTCGGTTTAATGCCTAAAAGACAATTTGAATAAAAACTGGAGGTCACTCTCAGCTGCCCAGCAGCACAGTGAGAAGAGCACGAACGTTTGGCCTCTGCTCCCACATTAGAAGAGAAAAAAGGGAAAGCTGGTGCTGGGATTCTTCAGCACACAGTCAGCTTTACAACGGTGCCTCCATCATTGCTGTCTCTGCTCACTTTCATACCTGAAAGAGAGTTTGAATGAATCCTCTCGGAAGCCTGCCCTCTGCTGCCCAGCAGCACTCTGAGGAGATCATGAACGTCTGGCCTCTGCTCCCACAGCAGAAGAGCCAGGAGAGAAAGCTGCTTCTGGCAATCTTCAGCACATAGTCAGCTTTGCAACTTTGTCACCAGCAGTGCTGTGGCTCCTCGGTTTCATAGCTAAAAGTTCATTTGAGTCGTACCTCTCCGGATTGCGTCTAAGCTGCCCAGCAGCACAGTGAGTAGAGCACAAACGTTTGGCCTCTGCTCACACAGCCGAAGAGCCAGGAGTGAAAGCTTGTGCTACTAATCTTCAGCACACAGTCAGCTTTGCAAAGGTGCCTCCATTACTGGTGTCACTGCCCACTTTCAACAGGAAAAACCTCTGAATGCATTCGCTCCAGAGCCTGCTCTCGCCTGCGCAGCAGCACAGTGAGTAAGAGCATGAACCTTTGGCCTCTGCTCCCACAGCAGAAGAGAAAAAGGGAAAGCTGGTGCTGGCATTCTTCAGCACACAGTCAGCTTTGCAACGGTGCCTCCATCATTGCTTTCACTGCTCACTTTCATACCTGAAAGAGAGTTTGAATGAAACCTCTCCGAAGCCTGCACTCTGCTGCCCAGCAACGCAGGGCGTAGATGCAGAAGGTTTGGCTTCTGTTCTCACAGCCGAAGAGGCAGGAGGGAAAGGTGGTGCTAGTGATCTTCAGAACAGAGTCAGCTTTGCAACACTAGGTCCATCCTTACTCTCAGGGCTCACTTTCCTACGTGAGTTTGCATTTGAATGCTACCTCTCAGGAGCTTGCTGTCTGCTGCCCAGCAGCACACTGAGTAGAGCACGAACTTTTGGCCTCTGTTCTCCCAGCCGAAGAGCCAGGAGGGAAAGCTGGGGCTGGGAAGCATCAGCACACAGTCAGCTTTGCAACGGAGTCACCATCTGTGCTCTCTGAGCTTTCAAACCTAAAAGTGCATTTGAATGCAAGATCTCCAGAGCCTGCTCTCGGCTGCCCAGCAGCATAGTGAGTGGAGCACCAACGTTTGGGTTCTGCTCCCACAGTAGAAGAGCCAGGAGGGAAAGATCGTGCTGGGCCTTTTCAGCACACAGTCAGCTTTACAAGGGTGTCAGCATCATGCCTGTTCACTGATCACTTTCATACGTAAAAGTCTATTTGAATTGTACCTCTCCGGAGCTTGCTCTAGGGGACCCAGGAGCACAGCGAGGGCACGAACGTTTGCCCTCTGTTCCCACAGCCGAAGACGAATGAAAAAAGCTGGTGCTGGGCCTCTTCAGCACCCAGCTTTGCAACGGTGCCTCCATCATTGCAGTTTCTCCTCCGTTTAATGCCTAAAAGACAATTTGAATAAAAACTGGAGGTCACTCTCAGCTGCCCAGCAGCACAGTGAGTAGAGCACGAACGTTTGGCCTCTGCTCCCACATTAGAAGAGAAAAAAGGGAAAGCTGGTGCTGGGATTCTTCAGCACACAGCCAGCTTTACAACGGTGCCTCCATCATTGCTGTCTCTGCTCACTTTCATACCTGAAAGAGAGTTTGAATGAATCCTCTCGGAAGCCTGCCCTCTGCTGCCCAGCAGCACTCTGAGGAGATCATGAACGTCTGGCCTCTGCTCCCACAGCAGAAGAGCCAGGAGAGAAAGCTGCTTCTGGCAATCTTCAGCACATAGTCAGCTTTGCAACTTTGTCACCAGCAGTGCTGTGGCTCCTCGGTTTCATAGCTAAAAGTTCATTTGAGTCGTACCTCTCCGGATGGTGTCTAAGCTGCCCAGCAGCACAGTGAGTAGAGCACAAACGTTTGGCCTCTGCTCACACAGCCGAAGAGCCAGGAGTGAAAGCTTGTGCTACTAATCTTCAGCACACAGTCAGCTTTGCAAAGGTGCCTCCATTACTGGTGTCACTGCCCACTTTCAACAGGAAAAACCTCTGAATGCATTCGCTCCAGAGCCTGCTCTCGCCTGCGCAGCAGCACAGTGAGTAAGAGCATGAACCTTTGGCCTCTGCTCCCACAGCAGAAGAGAAAAAAGGGAAAGCTGGTGCTGGCATTCTTCAGCACACAGTCAGCTTTGCAACGGTGCCTCCATCATTGCTTTCACTGCTCACTTTCATACCTGAAAGAGAGTTTGAATGAAACCTCTCCGAAGCCTGCACTCTGCTGCCCAGCAACGCAGGGCGTAGATGCAGAAGGTTTGGCTTCTGTTCTCACGGCCGAAGAGGCAGGAGGGAAAGGTGGTGCTAGTGATCTTCAGAACAGAGTCAGCTTTGCAACACTAGGTCCATCCTTACTCTCAGGGCTCACTTTCCTACGTGAGTTTGCATTTGAATGCTACCTCTCAGGAGCTTGCTGTCTGCTGCCCAGCAGCACACTGAGTAGAGCACGAACTTTTGGCCTCTGTTCTCACAGCCAAAGAGCCAGGAGGGAAAGCTGAAGCTGGGAATCTTCAGCACACAGTCAGCTTTGCAACGGAGTCACCATCTGTGCTCTCTGAGCTTTCAAACCTAAAAGTGCATTTGAATGCAAGATCTCCAGAGCCTGCTCTCGGCTGCCCAGCAGCATAGTGAGTGGAGCACCAACGTTTGGGTTCTGCTCCCACAGTAGAAGAGCCAGGAGGGAAAGATCGTGCTGGGCCTCTTCAGCACACAGTCAGCTTTACAAGGGTGTCAGCATCATGCCTGTTCACTGCTCACTTTCATAAGGTAA
>NW_026914793.1:0-24972 GCF_034315485.1 Pezoporus occidentalis | reverse complement strand
CTGTGCTGAATGTGCTGCTGCCAGCAGAGAGCAGGCTCTGAACTGATTCCATTCAAATGCTTTTCCTGTATGAAAGGGAGCAGTGAAAGCAACGATGGATGCACCGATGTAAAAGTGACTGTGTGCTGAACAGGTCCAACGCCAGCTTTCCCTCCTGGCTCTTCTGCTGTGGGAGCAGAGGCCAAACGTTCGTGCTGTACTCACTGGGCTGCTGGGCAGCTGAAAGCGACCAGCTGAGAATTTGGATTCAAATGGACTTTTAGGTATGAAACCGAGGAGAGACTGCAATGATGGTGACACCGTTGCAAAGCAGCCTGTGTGCTGAAGAGGCCCAGCACTAGCTTTCCCTGCTGGTTCTTCTGCTGTGGGAGCAGATGCCACTGTTCTTTCTGTGCTGAATGTGTTGCTGCCAGCAGAGAGCAGGCTCTGAACTGATTCCATTCAAATGCTTTTCCTGTATGAAAGGGAGCAGTGAAAGCAACGATGGATGCACCAATGTAAAGGTGATTGTGTGCTGAACACACAAGCTTTCAATCTTGCTCTTCTGCTGTGGGAGCAGAAGCCAAACGTTCGTGCTGTACTCACTGTGCTGCTGGGCAGCTGAAAGCGACCAGCTGAGAATTTGGATTCAAATGGAGTTTTAGGTATGAAACCGAGGAGAGACTGCAATGATGGTGACACCGTTGCAAAGCAGCCTGTGTGCTGAAGAGGCCCAGCACTAGCTTTCCCTGCTGGTTCTTCTGCTGTGGGAGCAGATGCCACTGTTCATTCTGTGCTGACTGTGTTGCTGCGCAGCAGAGAGCAGGCTCTGAACTGATTCCATTCAAATGCTTTTCCTGTATGAAAGGGAGCAGTGAAAGCAACGATGGATGCACCAATGTAAAGGTGATTGTGTGCTGAACAGGTCCAGCACCAGCTTTCAATCCTGGCTCTTCTGCTGTGGGAGCAGAGGCCAAACGTTCGTGCTGTACTCACTGTGCTGCTGGGCAGCTGAGAGCGACCAGCTGAGAATTTGGATTCAAATGGAGTTTTAGGTATGAAACCGAGGAGAGACTGCAATGATGGTGACACCGTTGCAAAGCAGCCTGTGTGCTGAAGAGGCCCAGCACTAGCTTTCCCTGCTGGTTCTTCTGCTGTGGGAGCAGATGCCACTGTTCATTCTGTGCTGACTGTGTTGCTGCGCAGCAGAGAGCAGGCTCTGAACTGATTCCATTCAAATGCTTTTCCTGTATGAAAGGGAGCAGTGAAAGCAACGATGGATGCACCAATGTAAAGGTGATTGTGTGCTGAACAGGTCCAGCACAAGCTTTCAATCCTGGCTCTTCTGCTGTGGGAGCAGAAGCCAAACGTTCGTGCTGTACTCACTGTGCTGCCTGCAGCTGAGAGCGACCAGCTGAGAATTTGGATTCAAATGGAGTTTTAGGTATGAAACCGAGGAGAGACTGCAATGATGGTGACACCGTTGCAAAGCAGCCTGTGTGCTGAAGAGGCCCAGCACTAGCTTTCCCTGCTGGTTCTTCTGCTGTGGGAGCAGATGCCACTGTTCATTCTGTGCTGACTGTGTTGCTGCGCAGCAGAGAGCAGGCTCTGAACTGATTCCATTCAAATGCTTTTCCTGTATGAAAGGGAGCAGTGAAAGCAACGATGGATGCACCAATGTAAAGGTGATTGTGTGCTGAACAGGTCCAGCACCAGCTTTCCCTCCTGGCTCTTCTGCTGTGGGAGCAGAGGCCAAACGTTCGTGCTGTACTCACTGTGCTGCTGGGCAGCTGAGAGCGACCAGCTGAGAATTTGGATTCAAATGGACTTTTAGGTATGAAACCGAGGAGAGACTGCAATGATGGTGACACCGTTGCAAAGCAGCCTGTGTGCTGAAGAGGCCCAGCACTAGCTTTCCCTGCTGGTTCTTCTGCTGTGGGAGCAGATGCCACTGTTCATTCTGTGCTGACTGTGTTGCTGCGCAGCAGAGAGCAGGCTCTGAACTGATTCCATTCAAATGCTTTTCCTGTATGAAAGGGAGCAGTGAAAGCAACGATGGATGCACCAATGTAAAGGTGATTGTGTGCTGAACAGGTCCAGCACAAGCTTTCAATCCTGGCTCTTCTGCTGTGGGAGCAGAAGCCAAACGTTCGTGCTGTACTCACTGTGCTGCTGGGCAGCTGAAAGCGACCAGCTGAGAATTTGGATTCAAATGGAGTTTTAGGTATGAAACCGAGGAGAGACTGCAATGATGGTGACACCGTTGCAAAGCAGCCTGTGTGCTGAAGAGGCCCAGCACTAGCTTTCCCTGCTGGTTCTTCTGCTGTGGGAGCAGATGCCACTGTTCATTCTGTGCTGACTGTGTTGCTGCGCAGCAGAGAGCAGGCTCTGAACTGATTCCATTCAAATGCTTTTCCTGTATGAAAGGGAGCAGTGAAAGCAACGATGGATGCACCAATGTAAAGGTGATTGTGTGCTGAACAGGTCCAGCACAAGCTTTCAATCCTGGCTCTTCTGCTGTGGGAGCAGAAGCCAAACGTTCGTGCTGTACTCACTGTGCTGCTGGGCAGCTGAAAGCGACCAGCTGAGAATTTGGATTCAAATGGAGTTTTAGGTATGAAACCGAGGAGAGACTGCAATGATGGTGACACCGTTGCAAAGCAGCCTGTGTGCTGAAGAGGCCCAGCACTAGCTTTCCCTGCTGGTTCTTCTGCTGTGGGAGCAGATGCCACTGTTCATTCTGTGCTGACTGTGTTGCTGCGCAGCAGAGAGCAGGCTCTGAACTGATTCCATTCAAATGCTTTTCCTGTATGAAAGGGAGCAGTGAAAGCAACGATGGATGCACCAATGTAAAGGTGATTGTGTGCTGAACAGGTCCAGCACAAGCTTTCAATCCTGGCTCTTCTGCTGTGGGAGCAGAAGCCAAACGTTCGTGCTGTACTCACTGTGCTGCTGCAGCTGAGAGCGACCAGCTGAGAATTTGGATTCAAATGGACTTTTAGGTATGAAACCGAGGAGAGACTGCAATGATGGTGACACCGTTGCAAAGCAGCCTGTGTGCTGAAGAGGCCCAGCACTAGCTTTCCCTGCTGGTTCTTCTGCTGTGGGAGCAGATGCCACTGTTCATTCTGTGCTGACTGTGTTGCTGCGCAGCAGAGAGCAGGCTCTGAACTGATTCCATTCAAATGCTTTTCCTGTATGAAAGGGAGCAGTGAAAGCAACGATGGATGCACCAATGTAAAGGTGATTGTGTGCTGAACAGGTCCAGCACAAGCTTTCAATCCTGGCTCTTCTGCTGTGGGAGCAGAAGCCAAACGTTCGTGCTGTACTCACTGTGCTGCTGGGCAGCTGACGCGACCAGCTGAGAATTTGGATTCAAATGGAGTTTTAGGTATGAAACCGAGGAGAGACTTCAATGATGGTGACACCGTTGCAAAGCAGCCTGTGTGCTGAAGAGGCCCAGCACTAGCTTTCCCTGCTGGTTCTTCTGCTGTGGGAGCAGATGCCACTGTTCATTCTGTGCTGACTGTGTTGCTGCGCAGCAGAGAGCAGGCTCTGAACTGATTCCATTCAAATGCTTTTCCTGTATGAAAGGGAGCAGTGAAAGCAACGATGGATGCACCAATGTAAAGGTGATTGTGTGCTGAACAGGTCCAGCACAAGCTTTCAATCCTGGCTCTTCTGCTGTGGGAGCAGAAGCAAAACGTTCGTGCTGTACTCACTGTGCTGCTGGGCAGCTGAAAGCGACCAGCTGAGAATTTGGATTCAAATGGAGTTTTAGGTATGAAACCGAGGAGAGACTGCAATGATGGTGACACCGTTGCAAAGCAGCCTGTGTGCTGAAGAGGCCCAGCACTAGCTTTCCCTGCTGGTTCTTCTGCTGTGGGAGCAGATGCCACTGTTCATTCTGTGCTGACTGTGTTGCTGCGCAGCAGAGAGCAGGCTCTGAACTGATTCCATTCAAATGCTTTTCCTGTATGAAAGGGAGCAGTGAAAGCAACGATGGATGCACCAATGTAAAGGTGATTGTGTGCTGAACAGGTCCAGCACAAGCTTTCAATCCTGGCTCTTCTGCTGTGGGAGCAGAAGCCAAACGTTCGTGCTGTACTCACTGTGCTGCTGGGCAGCTGAAAGCGACCAGCTGAGAATTTGGATTCAAATGGAGTTTTAGGTATGAAACCGAGGAGAGACTGCAATGATGGTGACACCGTTGCAAAGCAGCCTGTGTGCTGAAGAGGCCCAGCACTAGCTTTCCCTGCTGGTTCTTCTGCTGTGGGAGCAGATGCCACTGTTCTTTCTGTGCTGACTGTGTTGCTGCCAGCAGAGAGCAGGCTCTGAACTGATTCCATTCAAATGCTTTTCCTGTATGAAAGGGAGCAGTGAAAGCAACGATGGATGCACCAATGTAAAGGTGATTGTGTGCTGAACAGGTCCAGCACAAGCTTTCAATCCTGGCTCTTCTGCTGTGGGAGCAGAAGCCAAACGTTCGTGCTGTACTCACTGTGCTGCTGGGCAGCTGAAAGCGACCAGCTGAGAATTTGGATTCAAATGGAGTTTTAGGTATGAAACCGAGGAGAGACTGCAATGATGGTGACACCGTTGCAAAGCAGCCTGTGTGCTGAAGAGGCCCAGCACTAGCTTTCCCTGCTGGTTCTTCTGCTGTGGGAGCAGATGCCACTGTTCATTCTGTGCTGACTGTGTTGCTGCGCAGCAGAGAGCAGGCTCTGAACTGATTCCATTCAAATGCTTTTCCTGTATGAAAGGGAGCAGTGAAAGCAACGATGGATGCACCAATGTAAAGGTGATTGTGTGCTGAACAGGTCCAGCACAAGCTTTCAATCCTGGCTCTTCTGCTGTGGGAGCAGAAGCCAAACGTTCGTGCTGTACTCACTGTGCTGCTGCAGCTGAAGAGCGACCAGCTGAGAATTTGGATTCAAATGGAGTTTTAGGTATGAAACCGAGGAGAGACTGCAATGATGGTGACACCGTTGCAAAGCAGCCTGTGTGCTGAAGAGGCCCAGCACTAGCTTTCCCTGCTGGTTCTTCTGCTGTGGGAGCAGATGCCACTGTTCATTCTCTGTGCTGACTGTGTTGCTGCCAGCAGAGAGCAGGCTCTGAACTGATTCCATTCAAATGCTTTTCCTGTATGAAAGGGAGCAGTGAAAGCAACGATGGATGCACCAATGTAAAGGTGATTGTGTGCTGAACAGGTCCAGCACAAGCTTTCAATCCTGGCTCTTCTGCTGTGGGAGCAGAAGCCAAACGTTCGTGCTGTACTCACTGTGCTGCTGGGCAGCTGAAAGCGACCAGCTGAGAATTTGGATTCAAATGGAGTTTTAGGTATGAAACCGAGGAGAGACTGCAATGATGGTGACACCGTTGCAAAGCAGCCTGTGTGCTGAAGAGGCCCAGCACTAGCTTTCCCTGCTGGTTCTTCTGCTGTGGGAGCAGATGCCACTGTTCATTCTGTGCTGACTGTGTTGCTGCGCAGCAGAGAGCAGGCTCTGAACTGATTCCATTCAAATGCTTTTCCTGTATGAAAGGGAGCAGTGAAAGCAACGATGGATGCACCAATGTAAAGGTGATTGTGTGCTGAACAGGTCCAGCACAAGCTTTCAATCCTGGCTCTTCTGCTGTGGGAGCAGAAGCCAAACGTTCGTGCTGTACTCACTGTGCTGCTGGGCAGCTGAAAGCGACCAGCTGAGAATTTGGATTCAAATGGAGTTTTAGGTATGAAACCGAGGAGAGACTGCAATGATGGTGACACCGTTGCAAAGCAGCCTGTGTGCTGAAGAGGCCCAGCACTAGCTTTCCCTGCTGGTTCTTCTGCTGTGGGAGCAGATGCCACTGTTCATTCTGTGCTGACTGTGTTGCTGCGCAGCAGAGAGCAGGCTCTGAACTGATTCCATTCAAATGCTTTTCCTGTATGAAAGGGAGCAGTGAAAGCAACGATGGATGCACCAATGTAAAGGTGATTGTGTGCTGAACAGGTCCAGCACAAGCTTTCAATCCTGGCTCTTCTGCTGTGGGAGCAGAAGCCAAACGTTCGTGCTGTACTCACTGTGCTGCTGGGCAGCTGAAAGCGACCAGCTGAGAATTTGGATTCAAATGGAGTTTTAGGTATGAAACCGAGGAGAGACTGCAATGATGGTGACACCGTTGCAAAGCAGCCTGTGTGCTGAAGAGGCCCAGCACTAGCTTTCCCTGCTGGTTCTTCTGCTGTGGGAGCAGATGCCACTGTTCATTCTGTGCTGACTGTGTTGCTGCGCAGCAGAGAGCAGGCTCTGAACTGATTCCATTCAAATGCTTTTCCTGTATGAAAGGGAGCAGTGAAAGCAACGATGGATGCACCAATGTAAAGGTGATTGTGTGCTGAACAGGTCCAGCACAAGCTTTCAATCCTGGCTCTTCTGCTGTGGGAGCAGAAGCCAAACGTTCGTGCTGTACTCACTGTGCTGCTGGGCAGCTGAAAGCGACCAGCTGAGAATTTGGATTCAAATGGAGTTTTAGGTATGAAACCGAGGAGAGACTGCAATGATGGTGACACCGTTGCAAAGCAGCCTGTGTGCTGAAGAGGCCCAGCACTAGCTTTCCCTGCTGGTTCTTCTGCTGTGGGAGCAGATGCCACTGTTCATTCTGTGCTGACTGTGTTGCTGCCAGCAGAGAGCAGGCTCTGAACTGATTCCATTCAAATGCTTTTCCTGTATGAAAGGGAGCAGTGAAAGCAACGATGGATGCACCAATGTAAAGGTGATTGTGTGCTGAACAGGTCCAGCACAAGCTTTCAATCCTGGCTCTTCTGCTGTGGGAGCAGAAGCCAAACGTTCGTGCTGTACTCACTGTGCTGCTGGGCAGCTGAAAGCGACCAGCTGAGAATTTGGATTCAAATGGAGTTTTAGGTATGAAACCGAGAGAGACTGCAATGATGGTGACACCGTTGCAAAGCAGCCTGTGTGCTGAAGAGGCCCAGCACTAGCTTTCCCTGCTGGTTCTTCTGCTGTGGGAGCAGATGCCACTGTTCATTCTGTGCTGACTGTGTTGCTGCGCAGCAGAGAGCAGGCTCTGAACTGATTCCATTCAAATGCTTTTCCTGTATGAAAGGGAGCAGTGAAAGCAACGATGGATGCACCAATGTAAAGGTGATTGTGTGCTGAACAGGTCCAGCACAAGCTTTCAATCCTGGCTCTTCTGCTGTGGGAGCAGAAGCCAAACGTTCGTGCTGTACTCACTGTGCTGCTGGGCAGCTGAAAGCGACCAGCTGAGAATTTGGATTCAAATGGAGTTTTAGGTATGAAACCGAGGAGAGACTGCAATGATGGTGACACCGTTGCAAAGCAGCCTGTGTGCTGAAGAGGCCCAGCACTAGCTTTCCCTGCTGGTTCTTCTGCTGTGGGAGCAGATGCCACTGTTCATTCTGTGCTGACTGTGTTGCTGCGCAGCAGAGAGCAGGCTCTGAACTGATTCCATTCAAATGCTTTTCCTGTATGAAAGGGAGCAGTGAAAGCAACGATGGATGCACCAATGTAAAGGTGATTGTGTGCTGAACAGGTCCAGCACAAGCTTTCAATCCTGGCTCTTCTGCTGTGGGAGCAGAAGCCAAACGTTCGTGCTGTACTCACTGTGCTGCTGGGCAGCTGAAAGCGACCAGCTGAGAATTTGGATTCAAATGGAGTTTTAGGTATGAAACCGAGGAGAGACTGCAATGATGGTGACACCGTTGCAAAGCAGCCTGTGTGCTGAAGAGGCCCAGCACTAGCTTTCCCTGCTGGTTCTTCTGCTGTGGGAGCAGATGCCACTGTTCATTCTGTGCTGACTGTGTTGCTGCCAGCAGAGAGCAGGCTCTGAACTGATTCCATTCAAATGCTTTTCCTGTATGAAAGGGAGCAGTGAAAGCAACGATGGATGCACCAATGTAAAGGTGATTGTGTGCTGAACAGGTCCAGCACAAGCTTTCAATCCTGGCTCTTCTGCTGTGGGAGCAGAAGCCAAACGTTCGTGCTGTACTCACTGTGCTGCTGGGCAGCTGAAAGCGACCAGCTGAGAATTTGGATTCAAATGGAGTTTTAGGTATGAAACCGAGGAGAGACTGCAATTGGTGACACCGTTGCAAAGCAGCCTGTGTGCTGAAGAGGCCCAGCACTAGCTTTCCCTGCTGGTTCTTCTGCTGTGGGAGCAGATGCCACTGTTCATTCTGTGCTGACTGTGTTGCTGCGCAGCAGAGAGCAGGCTCTGAACTGATTCCATTCAAATGCTTTTCCTGTATGAAAGGGAGCAGTGAAAGCAACGATGGATGCACCAATGTAAAGGTGATTGTGTGCTGAACAGGTCCAGCACAAGCTTTCAATCCTGGCTCTTCTGCTGTGGGAGCAGAAGCCAAACGTTCGTGCTGTACTCACTGTGCTGCTGGGCAGCTGAAAGCGACCAGCTGAGAATTTGGATTCAAATGGAGTTTTAGGTATGAAACCGAGGAGAGACTGCAATGATGGTGACACCGTTGCAAAGCAGCCTGTGTGCTGAAGAGGCCCAGCACTAGCTTTCCCTGCTGGTTCTTCTGCTGTGGGAGCAGATGCCACTGTTCATTCTGTGCTGACTGTGTTGCTGCGCAGCAGAGAGCAGGCTCTGAACTGATTCCATTCAAATGCTTTTCCTGTATGAAAGGGAGCAGTGAAAGCAACGATGGATGCACCAATGTAAAGGTGATTGTGTGCTGAACAGGTCCAGCACAAGCTTTCAATCCTGGCTCTTCTGCTGTGGGAGCAGAAGCCAAACGTTCGTGCTGTACTCACTGTGCTGCTGGGCAGCTGAAAGCGACCAGCTGAGAATTTGGATTCAAATGGAGTTTTAGGTATGAAACCGAGGAGAGACTGCAATGATGGTGACACCGTTGCAAAGCAGCCTGTGTGCTGAAGAGGCCCAGCACTAGCTTTCCCTGCTGGTTCTTCTGCTGTGGGAGCAGATGCCACTGTTCATTCTGTGCTGACTGTGTTGCTGCGCAGCAGAGAGCAGGCTCTGAACTGATTCCATTCAAATGCTTTTCCTGTATGAAAGGGAGCAGTGAAAGCAACGATGGATGCACCAATGTAAAGGTGATTGTGTGCTGAACAGGTCCAGCACAAGCTTTCAATCCTGGCTCTTCTGCTGTGGGAGCAGAAGCCAAACGTTCGTGCTGTACTCACTGTGCTGCTGGGCAGCTGAAAGCGACCAGCTGAGAATTTGGATTCAAATGGAGTTTTAGGTATGAAACCGAGGAGAGACTGCAATGATGGTGACACCGTTGCAAAGCAGCCTGTGTGCTGAAGAGGCCCAGCACTAGCTTTCCCTGCTGGTTCTTCTGCTGTGGGAGCAGATGCCACTGTTCATTCTGTGCTGACTGTGTTGCTGCGCAGCAGAGAGCAGGCTCTGAACTGATTCCATTCAAATGCTTTTCCTGTATGAAAGGGAGCAGTGAAAGCAACGATGGATGCACCAATGTAAAGGTGATTGTGTGCTGAACAGGTCCAGCACAAGCTTTCAATCCTGGCTCTTCTGCTGTGGGAGCAGAAGCCAAACGTTCGTGCTGTACTCACTGTGCTGCTGGGCAGCTGAAGAGCCAGAGAATTTGGATTCAAATGGATTTTAGGTATGAAACCGAGGAGAGACTGCAATGATGGTGACACCGTTGCAAAGCAGCCTGTGTGCTGAAGAGGCCCAGCACTAGCTTTCCCTGCTGGTTCTTCTGCTGTGGGAGCAGATGCCACTGTTCATTCTGTGCTGACTGTGTTGCTGCGCAGCAGAGAGCAGGCTCTGAACTGATTCCATTCAAATGCTTTTCCTGTATGAAAGGGAGCAGTGAAAGCAACGATGGATGCACCAATGTAAAGGTGATTGTGTGCTGAACAGGTCCAGCACAAGCTTTCAATCCTGGCTCTTCTGCTGTGGGAGCAGAAGCCAAACGTTCGTGCTGTACTCACTGTGCTGCTGGGCAGCTGAAAGCGACCAGCTGAGAATTTGGATTCAAATGGAGTTTTAGGTATGAAACCGAGGAGAGACTGCAATGATGGTGACACCGTTGCAAAGCAGCCTGTGTGCTGAAGAGGCCCAGCACTAGCTTTCCCTGCTGGTTCTTCTGCTGTGGGAGCAGATGCCACTGTTCATTCTGTGCTGACTGTGTTGCTGCGCAGCAGAGAGCAGGCTCTGAACTGATTCCATTCAAATGCTTTTCCTGTATGAAAGGGAGCAGTGAAAGCAACGATGGATGCACCAATGTAAAGGTGATTGTGTGCTGAACAGGTCCAGCACAAGCTTTCAATCCTGGCTCTTCTGCTGTGGGAGCAGAAGCCAAACGTTCGTGCTGTACTCACTGTGCTGCTGGGCAGCTGAAAGCGACCAGCTGAGAATTTGGATTCAAATGGAGTTTTAGGTATGAAACCGAGGAGAGACTGCAATGATGGTGACACCGTTGCAAAGCAGCCTGTGTGCTGAAGAGGCCCAGCACTAGCTTTCCCTGCTGGTTCTTCTGCTGTGGGAGCAGATGCCACTGTTCATTCTGTGCTGACTGTGTTGCTGCGCAGCAGAGAGCAGGCTCTGAACTGATTCCATTCAAATGCTTTTCCTGTATGAAAGGGAGCAGTGAAAGCAAATGGATGCACCAATGTAAAGGTGATTGTGTGCTGAACAGGTCCAGCACAAGCTTTCAATCCTGGCTCTTCTGCTGTGGGAGCAGAAGCCAAACGTTCGTGCTGTACTCACTGTGCTGCTGGGCAGCTGAAAGCGACCAGCTGAGAATTTGGATTCAAATGGAGTTTTAGGTATGAAACCGAGGAGAGACTGCAATGATGGTGACACCGTTGCAAAGCAGCCTGTGTGCTGAAGAGGCCCAGCACTAGCTTTCCCTGCTGGTTCTTCTGCTGTGGGAGCAGATGCCACTGTTCATTCTGTGCTGACTGTGTTGCTGCGCAGCAGAGAGCAGGCTCTGAACTGATTCCATTCAAATGCTTTTCCTGTATGAAAGGGAGCAGTGAAAGCAACGATGGATGCACCAATGTAAAGGTGATTGTGTGCTGAACAGGTCCAGCACAAGCTTTCAATCCTGGCTCTTCTGCTGTGGGAGCAGAAGCCAAACGTTCGTGCTGTACTCACTGTGCTGCTGGGCAGCTGAAAGCGACCAGCTGAGAATTTGGATTCAAATGGAGTTTTAGGTATGAAACCGAGGAGAGACTGCAATGATGGTGACACCGTTGCAAAGCAGCCTGTGTGCTGAAGAGGCCCAGCACTAGCTTTCCCTGCTGGTTCTTCTGCTGTGGGAGCAGATGCCACTGTTCTTTCTGTGCTGACTGTGTTGCTGCCAGCAGAGAGCAGGCTCTGAACTGATTCCATTCAAATGCTTTTCCTGTATGAAAGGGAGCAGTGAAAGCAACGATGGATGCACCAATGTAAAGGTGATTGTGTGCTGAACAGGTCCAGCACAAGCTTTCAATCCTGGCTCTTCTGCTGTGGGAGCAGAAGCCAAACGTTCGTGCTGTACTCACTGTGCTGCTGGGCAGCTGAAAGCGACCAGCTGAGAATTTGGATTCAAATGGAGTTTTAGGTATGAAACCGAGGAGAGACTGCAATGATGGTGACACCGTTGCAAAGCAGCCTGTGTGCTGAAGAGGCCCAGCACTAGCTTTCCCTGCTGGTTCTTCTGCTGTGGGAGCAGATGCCACTGTTCATTCTGTGCTGACTGTGTTGCTGCGCAGCAGAGAGCAGGCTCTGAACTGATTCCATTCAAATGCTTTTCCTGTATGAAAGGGAGCAGTGAAAGCAACGATGGATGCACCAATGTAAAGGTGATTGTGTGCTGAACAGGTCCAGCACAAGCTTTCAATCCTGGCTCTTCATTCAAATGCTTTCCCTGTATGAAAGGGAGCAGTGAAAGCAACGATGGATGCACCAATGTAAAGGTGATTGTGTGCTGAACAGGTCCAGCACAAGCTTTCCCTCCTGGCTCTTCTGCTGTGGGAGCAGAAGCCAAACGTTCGTGC
Source organism: Pezoporus occidentalis (assembly GCF_034315485.1). Classification (NCBI taxonomy): domain Eukaryota; kingdom Metazoa; phylum Chordata; class Aves; order Psittaciformes; family Psittacidae; genus Pezoporus; species Pezoporus occidentalis. Next base: position 12,991 of record NW_026914793.1, on the reverse strand, counting down.
TGTACTCACTGTGCTGCTGGGCAGCTGAAAGCGACCAGCTGAGAATTTGGATTCAAATGGAGTTTTAGGTATGAAACCGAGGAGAGACTGCAATGATGGTGACACCGTTGCAAAGCAGCCTGTGTGCTGAAGAGGCCCAGCACTAGCTTTCCCTGCTGGTTCTTCTGCTGTGGGAGCAGATGCCACTGTTCTTTCTGTGCTGACTGTGTTGCTGCCAGCAGAGAGCAGGCTCTGAACTGATTCCATTCAAATGCTTTTCCTGTATGAAAGGGAGCAGTGAAAGCAACGATGGATGCACCAATGTAAAGGTGATTGTGTGCTGAACAGGTCCAGCACAAGCTTTCAATCCTGGCTCTTCTGCTGTGGGAGCAGAAGCCAAACGTTCGTGCTGTACTCACTGTGCTGCTGGGCAGCTGAGAGAGACCAGCTGAGAATTTGGATTCAAATGGAGTTTTAGGTATGAAACCGAGGAGAGACTGCAATGATGGTGACACCGTTGCAAAGCAGCCTGTGTGCTGAAGAGGCCCAGCACTAGCTTTCCCTGCTGGTTCTTCTGCTGTGGGAGCAGATGCCACTGTTCATTCTGTGCTGACAGTGTTGCTGCGCAGCAGAGAGCAGGCTCTGAACTGATTCCATTCAAATGCTTTTCCTGTATGAAAGGGAGCAGTGAAAGCAACGATGGATGCACCAATGTAAAGGTGATTGTGTGCTGAACAGGTCCAGCACAAGCTTTCTCTCCTGGCTCTTCTGCTGTGGGAGCAGAAAGATTGTGTGCTGAACAGGTCCAGCACAAGCTTTCAATCCTGGCTCTTCTGCTGTGGGAGCAGAAGCCAAACGTTCGTGCTGTACTCACTGTGCTGCTGGGCAGCTGAAAGCGACCAGCTGAGAATTTGGATTCAAATGGAGTTTTAGGTATGAAACCGAGGAGAGACTGCAATGATGGTGACACCGTTGCAAAGCAGCCTGTGTGCTGAAGAGGCCCAGCACTAGCTTTCCCTGCTGGTTCTTCTGCTGTGGGAGCAGATGCCACTGTTCATTCTGTGCTGACTGTGTTGCTGCGCAGCAGAGAGCAGGCTCTGAACTGATTCCATTCAAATGCTTTTCCTGTATGAAAGGGAGCAGTGAAAGCAACGATGGATGCACCAATGTAAAGGTGATTGTGTGCTGAACAGGTCCAGCACAAGCTTTCAATCCTGGCTCTTCTGCTGTGGGAGCAGAAGCCAAACGTTCGTGCTGTACTCACTGTGCTGCTGGGCAGCTGAAAGCGACCAGCTGAGAATTTGGATTCAAATGGAGTTTTAGGTATGAAACCGAGGAGAGACTGCAATGATGGTGACACCGTTGCAAAGCAGCCTGTGTGCTGAAGAGGCCCAGCACTAGCTTTCCCTGCTGGTTCTTCTGCTGTGGGAGCAGATGCCACTGTTCTTTCTGTGCTGACTGTGTTGCTGCGCAGCAGAGAGCAGGCTCTGAACTGATTCCATTCAAATGCTTTTCCTGTATGAAAGGGAGCAGTGAAAGCAACGATGGATGCACCAATGTAATGTAAAGGTGATTGTGTGCTGAACAGGTCCAGCACAAGCTTTCAATCCTGGCTCTTCTGCTGTGGGAGCAGAAGCCAAACGTTCGTGCTGTACTCACTGTGCTGCTGGGCAGCTGAAAGCGACCAGCTGAGAATTTGGATTCAAATGGAGTTTTAGGTATGAAACCGAGGAGAGACTGCAATGATGGTGACACCGTTGCAAAGCAGCCTGTGTGCTGAAGAGGCCCAGCACTAGCTTTCCCTGCTGGTTCTTCTGCTGTGGGAGCAGATGCCACTGTTCATTCTGTGCTGACTGTGTTGCTGCGCAGCAGAGAGCAGGCTCTGAACTGATTCCATTCAAATGCTTTTCCTGTATGAAAGGGAGCAGTGAAAGCAACGATGGATGCACCAATGTAAAGGTGATTGTGTGCTGAACAGGTCCAGCACAAGCTTTCAATCCTGGCTCTTCTGCTGTGGGAGCAGAGGCCAAACGTTCGTGCTGTACTCACTGTGCTGCTGGGCAGCTGAAAGCGACCAGCTGAGAATTTGGATTCAAATGGAGTTTTAGGTATGAAACCGAGGAGAGACTGCAATGATGGTGACACCGTTGCAAAGCAGCCTGTGTGCTGAAGAGGCCCAGCACTAGCTTTCCCTGCTGGTTCTTCTGCTGTGGGAGCAGATGCCACTGTTCATTCTGTGCTGACTGTGTTGCTGCGCAGCAGAGAGCAGGCTCTGAACTGATTCCATTCAAATGCTTTCCCTGTATGAAAGGGAGCAGTGAAAGCAACGATGGATGCACCAATGTAAAGGTGATTGTGTGCTGAACAGGTCCAGCACAAGCTTTCCCTCCTGGCTCTTCTGCTGTGGGAGCAGAAGCCAAACGTTCGTGCTGTACTCACTGTGCTGCCTGCAGCTGAGAGAGACCCGCTGAGAATTTGGATTCAAATGGAGTTTTAGGTATGAAACCGAGGAGAGACTGCAATGATGGTGACACCGTTGCAAAGCAGCCTGTGTGCTGAAGAGGCCCAGCACTAGCTTTCCCTGCTGGTTCTTCTGCTGTGGGAGCAGATGCCACTGTTCATTCTGTGCTGACTGTGTTGCTGCCAGCAGAGAGCAGGCTCTGAACTGATTCCATTCAAATGCTTTTCCTGTATGAAAGGGAGCAGTGAAAGCAACGATGGATGCACCAATGTAAAGGTGATTGTGTGCTGAACAGGTCCAGCACAAGCTTTCAATCCTGGCTCTTCTGCTGTGGGAGCAGAAGCCAAACGTTCGTGCTGTACTCACTGTGCTGCTGGGCAACTGAAAGCGACCAGCTGAGAATTTGGATTCAAATGGAGTTTTAGGTATGAAACCGAGGAGAGACTGCAATGATGGTGACACCGTTGCAAAGCAGCCTGTGTGCTGGAGAGGCCCAGCACTAGCTTTCCCTCCTGGTTCTTCTGCTGTGGGAGCAGATGCCACTGTTCATTCTGTGCTGTGTTGCTGCGCAGCAGAGAGCAGGCTCTGGACTGATTCCATTCAAATGCTTTTCCTGTATGAAAGGGAGCAGTGAAAGCAACGATGGATGCACCGATGTAAAGGTGATTGTGTGCTGAACAGGTCCAACACCAGCTTTCCCTCCTGGCTCTTCTGCTGTGGGAGCAGAGGCCAAACGTTCGTGCTGTACTCACTGTGCTGCCTGCAGCTGAGAGCGACCACCTGAGAATTTGGATTCAAATGGACCTTTAGGTATGAAACCGAGGAGAGACTGCAATGATGGTGACACCGTTGCAAAGCAGCCTGTGTGCTGAAGAGGCCCAGCACTAGCTTTCCCTGCTGGTTCTTCTGCTGTGGGAGCAGATGCCACTGTTCATTCTGTGCTGACTGTGTTGCTGCGCAGCAGAGAGCAGGCTCTGAACTGATTCCATTCAAATGCTTTTCCTGTATGAAAGGGAGCAGTGAAAGCAACGATGGATGCACCAATGTAAAGGTGATTGTGTGCTGAACAGGTCCAGCACAAGCTTTCAATCCTGGCTCTTCTGCTGTGGGAGCAGAAGCCAAACGTTCGTGCTGTACTCACTGTGCTGCTGGGCAGCTGAAAGCGACCAGCTGAGAATTTGGATTCAAATGGAGTTTTAGGTATGAAACCGAGGAGAGACTGCAATGATGGTGACACCGTTGCAAAGCAGCCTGTGTGCTGAAGAGGCCCAGCACTAGCTTTCCCTGCTGGTTCTTCTGCTGTGGGAGCAGATGCCACTGTTCATTCTGTGCTGACTGTGTTGCTGCGCAGCAGAGAGCAGGCTCTGAACTGATTCCATTCAAATGCTTTTCCTGTATGAAAGGGAGCAGTGAAAGCAACGATGGATGCACCAATGTAAAGGTGATTGTGTGCTGAACAGGTCCAGCACAAGCTTTCAATCCTGGCTCTTCTGCTGTGGGAGCAGAAGCCAAACGTTCGTGCTGTACTCACTGTGCTGCTGCAGCTGAAAGCGACCAGCTGAGAATTTGGATTCAAATGGAGTTTTAGGTATGAAACCGAGGAGAGACTGCAATGATGGTGACACCGTTGCAAAGCAGCCTGTGTGCTGAAGAGGCCCAGCACTAGCTTTCCCTGCTGGTTCTTCTGCTGTGGGAGCAGATGCCACTGTTCATTCTGTGCTGACTGTGTTGCTGCGCAGCAGAGAGCAGGCTCTGAACTGATTCCATTCAAATGCTTTTCCTGTATGAAAGGGAGCAGTGAAAGCAACGATGGATGCACCAATGTAAAGGTGATTGTGTGCTGAACAGGTCCAGCAAGGCTTTCCCTCCTGGCTCTTCTGCTGTGGGAGCAGAAGCCAAACGTTCGTGCTGTACTCACTGTGCTGCTGGGCAGCTGAAAGCGACCAGCTGAGAATTTGGATTCAAATGGAGTTTTAGGTATGAAACCGAGGAGAGACTGCAATGATGGTGACACCGTTGCAAAGCAGCCTGTGTGCTGAAGAGGCCCAGCACTAGCTTTCCCTGCTGGTTCTTCTGCTGTGGGAGCAGATGCCACTGTTCTTTCTGTGCTGACTGTGTTGCTGCCAGCAGAGAGCAGGCTCTGAACTGATTCCATTCAAATGCTTTTCCTGTATGAAAGGGAGCAGTGAAAGCAACGATGGATGCACCAATGTAAAGGTGATTGTGTGCTGAACAGGTCCAGCACAAGCTTTCAATCCTGGCTCTTCTGCTGTGGGAGCAGAAGCCAAACGTTCGTGCTGTACTCACTGTGCTGCTGGGCAGCTGAAAGCGACCAGCTGAGAATTTGGATTCAAATGGACTTTTAGGTATGAAACCGAGGAGAGACTGCAATGATGGTGACACCGTTGCAAAGCAGCCTGTGTGCTGAAGAGGCCCAGCACTAGCTTTCCCTGCTGGTTCTTCTGCTGTGGGAGCAGATGCCACTGTTCTTTCTGTGCTGACTGTGCTGCTGCCAGCAGAGAGCAGGTTCTGAACTGATTCCATTCAAATGCTTTCCTGTATGAAAGGGAGCAGTGAAAGCAACGATGGATGCACCAATGTAAAGGTGATTGTGTGCTGAACAGGTCCAGCACAAGCTTTCAATCTTGCCTCTTCTGCTGTGGGAGGAGAAGCCAAACGTCCGTGCTGTACTCACTGTGCTGCCTGCAGCTGAAAGCGACCAGCTGAGAATTTGGATTCAAATGGAGTTTTAGGTATGAAACCGAGGAGAGACTGCAATGATGGTGACACCGTTGCAAAGCAGCCTGTGTGCTGAAGAGGCCCAAACGTTCGTACTGTACTCACTGTGCTGCTGCAGCTGAGAGCGACCACCTGAGAATTTGGATTCAAATGGACCTTTAGGTATGAAACCGAGGAGAGACTGCAATGATGGTGACACCGTTGCAAAGCAGCCTGTGTGCTGAAGAGGCCCAGCACCAGATTTCCCTGCTGGTTCTTCTGCTGTGGGAGCAGATGCCACAGTTCATTCTGTGCTGACTAAGTTGCTGCCAGCAGAGAGCAGGCTCTGAACTGATTCCATTCAAATGCTTTCCCTGTATGAAAGGGAGCAGTGAAAGCAACGATGGATGCACCAATGTAAAGTTGATTGTGTGCTGAACAGGTCCAGCACCAGCTTTCAATCCTGACACTTCTGCTGTGGGAGCAGAGGCCAAACGTTCGTGCTGTACTCACTGTGCTGCCTGCAGCTGAGAGCGACCAGCTGAGAATTTGGATTCAAATGGACTTTTAGGTATGAAACCGAGGAGAGACTGCAATGATGGTGACACCGTTGCAAAGCAGCCTGTGTGCTGAAGAGGCCCAGCATTAGCTTTCCCTGCTGGTTCTTCTGCTGTGGGAGCAGATGCCACTGTTCATTCTGTGCTGACTGTGTTGCTGCGCAGCAGAGAGCAGGCTCTGAACTGATTCCATTCAAATGCTTTTCCTGTATGAAAGGGAGCAGTGAAAGCAACGATGGATGCACCAATGTAAAGGTGATTGTGTGCTGAACAGGTCCAGCACCAGCTTTCCCTCCTGGCTCTTCTGCTGTGGGAGCAGAGGCCAAACGTTCGTGCTGTACTCACTGGGCTGCCTGCAGCTGAGAGCGACCAGCTGAGAATTTGGATTCAAATGGACTTTTAGGTATGAAACCGAGGAGAGACTGCAATGATGGTGACACCGTTGCAAAGCAGCCTGTGTGCTGAAGAGGCCCAGCACTAGCTTTCCCTGCTGGTTCTTCTGCTGTGGGAGCAGATGCCACTGTTCTTTCTGTGCTGACTGTGTTGCTGCGCAGCAGAGAGCAGGCTCTGAACTGATTCCATTCAAATGCTTTTCCTGTATGAAAGGGAGCAGTGAAAGCAACGATGGATGCACCAATGTAAAGGTGATTGTGTGCTGAACAGGTCCAGCACCAGCTTTCCATCCTGACACTTCTGCTGTGGGAGCAGAGGCCAAACGTTCGTGCTGTACTCACTGTGCTGCCTGCAGCTGAGAGCGACCACCTGAGAATTTGGATTCAAATGGACCTTTAGGTATGAAACCGAGGAGAGACTGCAATGATGGTGACACCGTTGCAAAGCAGCCTGTGTGCTGAAGAGGCCCAGCACTAGCTTTCCCTGCTGGTTCTTCTGCTGTGGGAGCAGATGCCACTGTTCATTCTGTGCTGACTGTGTTGCTGCGCAGCAGAGAGCAGGCTCTGAACTGATTCCATTCAAATGCTTTTCCTGTATGAAAGGGAGCAGTGAAAGCAACGATGGATGCACCGATGTAAAAGTGACTGTGTGCTGAACAGGTCCAACGCCAGCTTTCCCTCCTGGCTCTTCTGCTGTGGGAGCAGAGGCCAAACGTTCGTGCTGTACTCACTGGGCTGCTGGGCAGCTGAAAGCGACCAGCTGAGAATTTGGATTCAAATGGACTTTTAGGTATGAAACCGAGGAGAGACTGCAATGATGGTGACACCGTTGCAAAGCAGCCTGTGTGCTGAAGAGGCCCAGCACTAGCTTTCCCTGCTGGTTCTTCTGCTGTGGGAGCAGATGCCACTGTTCTTTCTGTGCTGACTGTGTTGCTGCGCAGCAGAGAGCAGGCTCTGAACTGATTCCATTCAAATGCTTTTCCTGTATGAAAGGGAGCAGTGAAAGCAACGATGGATGCACCAATGTAAAGGTGATTGTGTGCTGAACAGGTCCAGCACCAGCTTTCAATCCTGACACTTCTGCTGTGGGAGCAGAGGCCAAACGTTCGTGCTGTACTCACTGTGCTGCCTGCAGCTGAGAGCGACCAGCTGAGAATTTGGATTCAAATGGACCTTTAGGTATGAAACCGAGAAGAGACTGCAATGATGGTGACACCGTTGCAAAGCAGCCTGTGTGCTGAAGAGGCCCAGCACTAGCTTTCCCTGCTGGTTCTTCTGCTGTGGGAGCAGATGCCACTGTTCATTCTGCGCTGACTGTGTTGCTGCGCAGCAGAGAGCAGGCTCTGAACTGATTCCATTCAAATGCTTTTCCTGTATGAAAGGGAGCAGTGAAAGCAACGATGGATGCACCGATGTAAAAGTGACAGTGTGCTGAACAGGTCCAACGCCAGCTTTCCCTCCTGGCTCTTCTGCTGTGGGAGCAGAGGCCAAACGTTCGTGCTGTACTCACTGGGCTGCTGGGCAGCTGAAAGCGACCAGCTGAGAATTTGGATTCAAATGGACTTTTAGGTATGAAACCGAGGAGAGACTGCAATGATGGTGACACCGTTGCAAAGCAGCCTGTGTGCTGAAGAGGCCCAGCACTAGCTTTCCCTGCTGGTTCTTCTGCTGTGGGAGCAGATGCCACTGTTCATTCTGTGCTGACTGTGTTGCTGCGTAGCAGAGAGCAGGCTCTGGACTGATTCCATTCAAATGCTTTTCCTGTATGAAAGGGAGCAGTGAAAGCAACGATGGATGCACCGATGTAAAGGTGATTGTGTGCTGAACAGGTCCAACACCAGCTTTCCCTCCTGGCTCTTCTGCTGTGGGAGCAGAGGCCAAACGTTCGTGCTGTACTCACTGTGCTGCCTGCAGCTGAGAGCGACCACCTGAGAATTTGGATTCAATGGACTTTTAGGTATGAAACCGAGGAGAGACTGCAATGATGGTGACACCGTTGCAAAGCAGCCTGTGTGCTGAAGAGGCCCAGCACTAGCTTTCCCTGCTGGTTCTTCTGCTGTGGGAGCAGATGCCACTGTTCATTCTGTGCTGTGTTGCTGCGCAGCAGAGAGCAGGCTCTGAACTGATTCCATTCAAATGCTTTTCCTGTATGAAAGGGAGCAGTGAAAGCAACGATGGATGCACCAATGTAAAGGTGATTGTGTGCTGAACAGGTCCAGCACCAGCTTTCCCTCCTGGCTCTTCTGCTGTGGGAGCAGAAGCCAAACGTCCGTGCTGTACTCACTGTGCTGCTGGGCAGCTGAAAGCGACCAGCTGAGAATTTGGATTCAAATGGACTTTTAGGTATGAAACCGAGGAGAGACTGCAATGATGGTGACACCGTTGCAAAGCAGCCTGTGTGCTGAAGAGGCCCAGCACTAGCTTTCCCTGCTGGTTCTTCTGCTGTGGGAGCAGATGCCACTGTTCGTTCTGTGCTGACTGTGTTGCTGCGCAGCAGAGAGCAGGCTCTGGACTGATTCCATTCAAATGCTTTTCCTGTATGAAAGGGAGCAGTGAAAGCAACGATGGATGCACCGATGTAAAGGTGATTGTGTGCTGAACAGGTCCAACACCAGCTTTCCCTCCTGGCTCTTCTGCTGTGGGAGCAGAGGCCAAACGTTCGTGCTGTACTCACTGTGCTGCCTGCAGCTGAGAGCGACCACCTGAGAATTTGGATTCAAATGGACTTTTAGGTATGAAACCGAGGAGAGACTGCAATGATGGTGACACCGTTGCAAAGCAGCCTGTGTGCTGAAGAGGCCCAGCACTAGCTTTCCCTGCTGGTTCTTCTGCTGTGGGAGCAGATGCCACTGTTCATTCTGTGCTGACTGTGTTGCTGCGCAGCAGAGAGCAGGCTCTGGACTGATTCCATTCAAATGCTTTTCCTGTATGAAAGGGAGCAGTGAAAGCAACGATGGATGCACCGATGTAAAAGTGACTGTGTGCTGAACAGGTCCAACGCCAGCTTTCCCTCCTGGCTCTTCTGCTGTGGGAGCAGAGGCCAAACGTTCGTGCTGTACTCACTGGGCTGCTGGGCAGCTGAAAGCGACCAGCTGAGAATTTGGATTCAAATGGACTTTTAGGTATGAAACCGAGGAGAGACTGCAATGATGGTGACACCGTTGCAAAGCAGCCTGTGTGCTGAAGAGGCCCAGCACTAGCTTTCCCTGCTGGTTCTTCTGCTGTGGGAGCAGATGCCACTGTTCTTTCTGTGCTGAATGTGCTGCTGCCAGCAGAGAGCAGGCTCTGAACTGATTCCATTCAAATGCTTTTCCTGTATGAAAGGGAGCAGTGAAAGCAACGATGGATGCACCAATGTAAAGGTGATTGTGTGCTGAACAGGTCCAGCACAAGCTTTCAATCTTGCCTCTTCTGCTGTGGGAGGAGAAGCCAAACGTCCGTGCTGTACTCACTGTGCTGCTGGGCAGCTGAAAGCGACCAGCTGAGAATTTGGATTCAAATGGAGTTTTAGGTATGAAACCGAGGAGAGACTGCAATGATGGTGACACCGTTGCAAAGCAGCCTGTGTGCTGAAGAGGCCCAGCACTAGCTTTCCCTCCTGGTTCTTCTGCTGTGGGAGCAGATGCCACTGTTCATTCTGTGCTGTGTTGCTGCGCAGCAGAGAGCAGGCTCTGGACTGATTCCATTCAAATGCTTTTCCTGTATGAAAGGGAGCAGTGAAAGCAACGATGGATGCACCGATGTAAAGGTGATTGTGTGCTGAACAGGTCCAACACCAGCTTTACCTCCTGGCTCTTCTGCTGTGGGAGCAGAGGCCAAACGTTCGTGCTGTACTCACTGTGCTGCCTGCAGCTGAGAGCGACCACCTGAGAATTTGGATTCAAATGGACTTTTACGTATGAAACCGAGGAGAGACTGCAATGATGGTGACACCGTTGCAAAGCAGCCTGTGTGCTGAAGAGGCCCAGCACTAGCTTTCCCTGCTGGTTCTTCTGCTGTGGGAGCAGATGCCACTGTTCATTCTGTGCTGACTGTGTTGCTGCGCAGCAGAGAGCAGGCTCTGAACTGATTCCATTCAAATGCTTTTCCTGTATGAAAGGGAGCAGTGAAAGCAACGATGGATGCACCAATGTAAAGGTGATTGTGTGCTGAACAGGTCCAGCACCAGCTTTCCCTCCTGGCTCTTCTGCTGTGGGAGCAGAGGCCAAACGTTCGTGCTGTACTCACTGTGCTGCCTGCAGCTGAGAGCGACCAGCTGAGAATTTGGATTCAAATGGACCTTTAGGTATGAAACCGAGGAGAGACTGCAATGATGGTGACACCGTTGCAAAGCAGCCTGTGTGCTGAAGAGGCCCAGCACTAGCTTTCCCTGCTGGTTCTTCTGCTGTGGGAGCAGATGCCACTCTTCATTCTGTGCTGTGCTGACTGTGTTGCTGCGCAGCAGAGAGCAGGCTCTGGACTGATTCCATTCAAATGCTTTTCCTGTATCAAAGGGAGCAGTGAAAGCAACGATGAATGCACCGATGTAAAGGTGATTGTGTGCTGAACAGGTCCAGCACCAGCTTTCCCTCCTGGCACTTCTGCTGTGGGAGCAGAGGCCAAACGTTCGTACTGTACTCACTGTGCTGCCTGCAGCTGAGAGCGACCACCTGAGAATTTGGATTCAAATGGACCTTTAGGTATGAAACCGAGGAGAGACTGCAATGATGGTGACACCGTTGCAAAGCAGCCTGTGTGCTGAAGAGGCCCAGCACCAGCTTTCCCTGCTGGTTCTTCTGCTGTGGGAGCAGATGCCACAGTTCATTCTGTGCTGACTGTGTTGCTGCGCAGCAGAGAGCAGGCTCTGAACTGATTCCATTCAAATGCTTTCCCTGTATGAAAGGGAGCAGTGAAAGCAACGATGGATGCACCAATGTAAAGTTGATTGTGTGCTGAACAGGTCCAGCACCAGCTTTCAATCCTGACACTTCTGCTGTGGGAGCAGAGGCCGAACGTTCGTGCTGTACTCACTGTGCTGCCTGCAGCTGAGAGCGACCAGCTGAGAATTTGGATTCAAATGGACTTTTAGGTATGAAACCGAGGAGAGACTGCAATGATGGTGACACCGTTGCAAAGCAGCCTGTGTGCTGAAGAGGCCCAGCATTAGCTTTCCCTGCTGGTTCTTCTGCTGTGGGAGCAGATGCCACTGTTCATTCTGTGCTGACTGTGTTGCTGCGCAGCAGAGAGCAGGCTCTGAACTGATTCCATTCAAATGCTTTTCCTGTATGAAAGGGAGCAGTGAAAGCAACGATGGATGCACCAATGTAAAGGTGATTGTGTGCTGAACAGGTCCAGCACCAGCTTTCCCTCCTGGCTCTTCTGCTGTGGGAGCAGAGGCCAAACGTTCGTGCTGTACTCACTGGGCTGCTGGGCAGCTGAAAGCGACCAGCTGAGAATTTGGATTCAAATGGACTTTTAGGTATGAAACCGAGGAGAGACTGCAATGATGGTGACACCGTTGCAAAGCAGCCTGTGTGCTGAAGAGGCCCAGCACTAGCTTTCCCTGCTGGTTCTTCTGCTGTGGGAGCAGATGCCACTGTTCTTTCTGTGCTGACTGTGTTGCTGCGCAGCAGAGAGCAGGCTCTGAACTGATTCCATTCAAATGCTTTTCCTGTATGAAAGGGAGCAGTGAAAGCAACGATGGATGCACCAATGTAAAGGTGATTGTGTGCTGAACAGGTCCAGCACCAGCTTTCAATCCTGACACTTCTGCTGTGGGAGCAGAGGCCAAACGTTCGTGCTGTACTCACTGTGCTGCCTGCAGCTGAGAGCGACCAGCTGAGAATTTGGATTCAAATGGACCTTTAGGTATGAAACCGAGGAGAGACTGCAATGATGGTGACACCGTTGCAAAGCAGCCTGTGTGCTGAAGAGGCCCAGCACTAGCTTTCCCTGCTGGTTCTTCTGCTGTGGGAGCAGATGCCACTGTTCATTCTGCGCTGACTGTGTTGCTGCGCAGCAGAGAGCAGGCTCTGAACTGATTCCATTCAAATGCTTTTCCTGTATGAAAGGGAGCAGTGAAAGCAACGATGGATGCACCGATGTAAAAGTGACAGTGTGCTGAACAGGTCCAACGCCAGCTTTCCCTCCTGGCTCTTCTGCTGTGGGAGCAGAGGCCAAACGTTCGTGCTGTACTCACTGGGCTGCTGGGCAGCTGAAAGCGACCAGCTGAGAATTTGGATTCAAATGGACTTTTAGGTATGAAACCGAGGAGAGACTGCAATGATGGTGACACCGTTGCAAAGCAGCCTGTGTGCTGAAGAGGCCCAGCACTAGCTTTCCCTGCTGGTTCTTCTGCTGTGGGAGCAGATGCCACTGTTCATTCTGTGCTGACTCTGTTGCTGCGCAACGATGGATGCACCGATGTAAAGGTGATTGTGTGCTGAACAGGTCCAACACCAGCTTTCCCTCCTGGCTCTTCTGCTGTGGGAGCAGAGGCCAAACGTTCGTGCTGTACTCACTGTGCTGCCTGCAGCTGAGAGCGACCACCTGAGAATTTGGATTCAAATGGACTTTTAGGTATGAAACCGAGGAGAGACTGCAATGATGGTGACACCGTTGCAAAGCAGCCTGTGTGCTGAAGAGGCCCAGCACTAGCTTTCCCTGCTGGTTCTTCTGCTGTGGGAGCAGATGCCACTGTTCATTCTGTGCTGTGTTGCTGCGCAGCAGAGAGCAGGCTCTGAACTGATTCCATTCAAATGCTTTTCCTGTATGAAAGGGAGCAGTGAAAGCAACGATGGATGCACCAATGTAAAGGTGATTGTGTGCTGAACAGGTCCAGCACCAGCTTTCCCTCCTGGCTCTTCTGCTGTGGGAGCAGAAGCCAAACGTCCGTGCTGTACTCA
>NW_026914792.1:0-5105 GCF_034315485.1 Pezoporus occidentalis | reverse complement strand
GAGTGGAAAATGAAGTCATTAAGAACCAAATCCAGGGTAGCCAGTTCTTCTGATAGCTTCCGGAGGGGGCCTACATTGTCCCTAGTCTGTCTTTTATTCGCTACGTACCTATAGAATCCCTTCCTGTTATCTTTCACATCCCTAGCCAAGTTTAATTCTAACTGGGCCTTAGCTTTCCTAACCTGGTCCCTAGCTTCCCAGACAACATCCCTGTATCCTTCCCAGGCTGCCTGTCCTTGCTTCCACCTTTTAGAAGCCTCTTTTTTCCCTCTAAGTTTCCTCAGCAGCTCCTTATCCATCCAAGGAGGTCTCCTGGCCCTCCTGCTGCACTTCCTTCTAGTTGGGATGCAACACTTCTGAGCTTGCAGGAGGTGATCCTTGAATATCAACCTTGGGCTCCCTGCCCTCTAGGGCTGTATCCCATGGAACTTTACTAAGCAGGTTCCTGAAGAGGCCAAAGTCTGCTCTCTTGCAATCCAGGGCAGTGAGCTTTCCACTTTCAGACCAGATCCAACAAAGAAGAACTTAGGAGTGGCAGCGGACCATTCCCTATGAGTGAGAGTTCTTTCCCTGCTTAGCTCTTCCAGTGTCCCAGCGCTTGGTGGACAGCGTCAGCAGCAGGGCCCTTGAGAGGAGGAATTTTCCCCCCAGCTCCTATTTATCTGAAATCTCGAGTGCAGCATCGTATTTGCATTTGTGCTTTTGGTATTCTCCTGTTCTTGCAATCAAAAGTGCATCTGCAGTCACGGGAACTTGAGCAGCAGGTGCGTGCTGGGAACACAGGGACGTGTTCTGTGCTCAGTGTCCACAGTGCTCCCCTGTGACAGCAGTGCCATTGCCCTACATCTCTTTCAGATGGCAGAATATGATAACGAGTGAGGGGTCAGTGGACTGTAGGCATGTTTACTGGCTACTTTATGGACAAGAGAGCTTTGCAAGGAGAGCTGTCTGCCTAGAAAACTCACCAGCAGCTTGCTGTGGGGCAGCCATGTGGAAGGAGCACACGATGCCCTTCAGTTGTCCTTCCCAGACAATTCTTGACTGCTCTCTGCCATCCCTTCCATTCCTGCAGACACAAGGCAGAAGCAATGGCCAGGCAGCATCACTTCAGAGCCAGTCCTCGTTAGGGCTTGGAAGGGCACTTCAGGTCTTCATTTGGAAACATTTTGTCGTAGTGCACTGAATCTCCTCACTGGCTACCATTATACACGTCTACCTGCCAGACCCAACCCACTGTGAAGGATGGGACCATACCAAGCTCAGTGCCACAGCTCACCAAAGCCATGGCAGCTGTCTGCAGGACAGAGAAAGCACATCCTTGTCTCTTCTTCTGACCAAAAATCACGTGTTGTCAGTACTAACAGTTAACACATTCCCATCTCTTTACACCAGGTTTTGCTGTGACACCTGTCTGTGCTTGTGTAGGACTAATGGAGAACTGGATCTAAAACTGGATCCATAAACCACTGCAACTTTCCCTATCCCTCAAGCTCTCCTGGGAGCACAAGGAACCAAGTTCCTGAAAGTCCTTTGGTTGTAAATGCCTCTGGAGCATGCTTCAGCGGAGGGCAGAGTCACTGAAGTGACTTTAATGTATTTATCTAATGGGTGTCAAATGTACTGCTATGAAATGTGAGGCTAATGACAAAATTCAGCTTCGTGGGGAGAACATGTAACAAGGGGAAAGGCACTTGCTGACATTAACACTGTGAGATAGTTGTGCATGTGCATGAGTGCACGTGTGGATACAAAAACCAACACAATGAGATTTTCAGGCGGCTTTGCTGCCATCTTCACGTTTCACCTCCACCTTTCAAGCTACCTCCTAGACCCTTCTCCTCTGTTTCCCACTGCCATCTGCTGCTGAGGGTTACCCATGTCTGGTGATGGCGGTGGGTCCGAGAGCTGAGCATGATCCTGGATTGAAAGCACGAAGTTGGCTGGCCAGCGATAAGTTCAAATCATGCAGAGCATCATGGGGCAGAACGGAGGGAGCAAAGCACCCGTGGGTAGTAAGAAGTTAAGATATATGTAGTGGGTCACTGTGAGCTGTTGGCCACCAGCCCTCTACCTGGGATTAACAGCACAGGGGTGTGCCAGACAAAAGGAAAACCACACTTGTATGAGGCACTGCCATGAGGAATCCCTTGCTCTTCCTGACTGGGGGGACACAGAAACGGGGCACTATGAGCTACGCATCCCCTCCCCAAGTTGCCTTCCCCCTCCCCAGTAAAATCTCAGAACTACCTTTTATGAATTTAATGGTGATCTGTGGTTTTCAGCAGCTGAAGAGCTGCTGGCTCCTCCTGCAGTCTGCTGCAGTCTGGCTTCTGCACAGCATCCTCCCCACTGGGCAGTAGCTTTCAGTGGCAGTAATTCATGCGCAGGACCTCCATGTGATGCGGGTAAATGTGGCTGTCACAGACTTTACTGGCTATGCAGTATTCATTTAGTATTAAAACTCACATTCGGAGTTTTAACCCTCGACTCCACCATCAGTCATTATGTATGAGAGTCATCTTGTTAGCATCGTTGAGAATGTACCAGTGCTGGAAGGGAGAGACCCGTGTGCAGGGAAGCATTTACAAGAGCACCCTGTGCGAGGCTGGGAAGAAAGCAGTACTCCATCTTTCTGTAGCTCTGCCTTAGAAGGTCTGCCATAAAGGGGCTGTTGGCCAGCCACAACAGCAGCATCTTGTTCTCTTCACTGACTACTTAAGTATTCTCCACACGCAGAGGTGCCTCCGGGTCGTGAGCTAAGGAGAGAGGAAGCTCTATCAGTATTAGGTGCTGCCTATGCTAATAATGCTTTTCCCACACCCCTTGAAGTTGCTCGTTGCATTGGTGTTAAAGGAAAGGCTCTTTCCCCGTAATCATCACACAGGCTGCAGATTAGCAGTGGCCTGTAGAGAAAACCTCTTGGTGGCTTTGAGCAGTTGAGGAAATCTCTTGTTATATAGTCCAGGCAGATTTCTGCAATCCCTGGGGTCAGGGCTTGAACTCTGCTGCATCATTAACGGTTGCATGCTCTGAGGATACAATAAATCTGTGGCTGCCTTGGATTTATGAATCCAGAGTGTCTGGAAGGATCTCTGTTGCCTGGTTTGTTCTAGTGGAGTCTTTCTTTTAATGTATTTCATCTTCTTGCTAAGCCAAGTGTGTCTAACCTGAGGCTTTTTTAACATAGGTCTTTGTCCATCTTCAAAACTTGTTCATCCTTACAAGTTCCTCACACACAGGATTCCGCATTTCCTCCTTCAAAGTTATATTTGTGACTTGAGCACTGGTCGCACCTGCTCGTCATGTTGGTTCCACCATGTTCATTCACAGCTCAGTCCAATTCTGCCACTGGCTGTCTCACAAGCCATTCCCACCCAAAAATTCTCTTCTGTATTGCTGATTTCATTTTGTCATCGCAGAGAGCTGCTAGAATCCTCCTCCTATGCAGAATATACAGTCGCTTATCTTCAGTCCTGTTCTGGCCTTTTCTTTGGACTTCACCAGGATGATTTGGTTCTTGACAGGACACAGCTTTGGTCTGTGTTTGCTTCCAGATGAGTTGCAATCTTCCTTTGCTGTCTTGGAAACCCCCCTGCACTCTGAAAATATTTCCTGGGATTTACCTTACTGCTGTCCCTTTGTTATTCCTGCCAACTCCACTGCATCTCTTCTCTGCTCATTCAGCTGCACAAATAACCACAGACCAGAAGCAGGAAAAGTGCTCTCATTGCAGTTCAAATCCCAGGGCCAGGCCACTTGAGATGAACAGCTGCTGCTGCTGCTGCAAAGGAATAGGGCCTTAGTCAGCTTTGCCATGATTCAACATGTAGTCACTGAGCAGACAACTGCAAGTCATTTCTCTGTCCTGTACCCTTACTGCTTTCCTCCTAACCTCTTCACCAAAGTCAGCTATAAACTGCTGGAATCTTTTCTTGCCTCTGCCTTTCTGGCCAATGTGCCAGTGTGCAAACCCCACAGGCAGAAGTCATGAACCTTGTTTGCTGGACCTGGATTATCCCTGTGGTACGCAAGCAGACTTTCCTGCAGGGTGAGATGCTCAGGACAGATGCTTTCCTTCCCACCCTCTGCTTTGGGCAAGGAAAGGTGATAAAAAGATGCCCGATCCAGCAAGCTAGAGGCAGGTCCTGCTAAACCAGCACGTTCCTCAGATACGCCACTGTCACTTACTTGGCTGGCTGTTCATTCACTGACACCTTTGCTGCTCTCAAGGCAGGCTGGCTTAAAGCAGAAGCAATCAATGGGCCAGGACCAGCAGGAGGTGACTGCCATCCTTCCACCTTTGCACCTGAATGAGAAAAAGCAGTTGTACCCTGCTGAGCAGCGTGACCTGCCAGCAGCTCCCCTTGTACGCAACACCCAGACTGCTCCATCTTCCAGCCAGAGTAGTATGAGAAGATGGGCAGCAGAGCGGCTGATCCACTGGGAACGTGCTGCTGATCAGCTGCAGGATGGTGAGTGCGTGAGAGACACATCCTGATCACGGCAGGACAGTACTTGTGCACTGAGGAACAGGCAGATTTTTTGGGGTACATGTTTCTGTGTTTGTAAAATACACGGAAGAGTGAATGTGCACAGGAAACAGAAAGGCTGATAGAGATCGAACTTGTTTAAGCTGAAGAGCTAGGATCAAAGGTAGCCCAGGCTGTGAGTCTGTGAATTCAGGGGTTACTACAGCAAAGAAAGCTCCCAAAAGAAAACTCCATCCCACCCAGTCCACAAACTTCAGACAGTCTCATAGGCAAACAGAGATGCAAATATTCCTGAGATAGCAGGGACACTGACAGAGACCAATTGAACAGGACACTTGAAGCACAGGACATCACTGCTGTTTTTTAACAGCGGTAAATTGCATTTGCTTTATTAATTTGACTGGTTGATACATTGTCCATCTGTACTTGCATATCAGTCTGGAGTTACTGTGATCCGTGTGTGCACGGATTGCATCACATAGATATAAACATGCTTGGTCATCAAGTATCAATCCACAGAGGTGGTTTCAGTCATCTGCAGTTTACTAATCTGAGTTCATTGCCTTGGGATTTTAAAGCCCTGGTAAATGCAGAGGGTACTTGTGACCACCCCAA
>NW_026914791.1:0-5345 GCF_034315485.1 Pezoporus occidentalis | reverse complement strand
AGAGATGGAAGATTTGGAAGGTTCCACAGAGATGCTTGCCGGAGAGCAGATCACTGAATACAAGTCAATTGAAGAGAAGGAGCAGACACCCCATGTTACAGGGGTTGCGCAAAGCGCATGCACACGGGGCTATACTATTACCAAGGCAGGGAGGCAGAGAGACTCTTAAGAATATTAGATAATTGCTTTTATAATTGTAAATTAGCTTCCAACAGTCTTTCAGTTTTCAAATCACAGATAAATCTTTTAATTTAGTGAAGGCATCCTTCTGATGTTAAGCACCAATAACACACTGTACCCTTGATTACTTCAGATTTTGTAATAATATTTAGTAGTTCAGAAGTGATCACATAATTGGCTTCTAATGTGAAATTTTGACTTCTTAAACTATCAGAAAGTTTCAATGTGTTCTGTCTAAATACATATTAAAAGTGATATACAAATTTACATTTACACAATTGTCCAGAGCTGCAGTCTTCTAGAACAAAAAAAAAACCCAAAGGAGATTGTGAATAATGTACAAGTATTTATATTTATAAAAGGCTCCTTAACAGTGTTCTGTTTCTACTAATTTCCTAGGTTTTTAAGATGAAAATAGGTGTCTCATTACATTAAATGGAGATTTTAATGAAATAATTCCTGTTTCATAGAAATAAAACGAACTGCATGCAGTTCTGTAAAAGATGTAAGTGTAAGCTTCAGCACAAAGTTTGGAAAACCAGATGTTTGTGAAGCTGTTGCTGCTGATACCTGGATTTTTGAGAGAGACCTGCAGAGCATGTCAGAGTCCTGAGCAGGCAGTTCTAAAAGCGTTTGGGACAATAGAATGTTTTTATTCCTTGAAATAGGTATATAATCATCTTGTTAATGTGGTTCCATTGAAGATAAATGGAGAGTGGGTTGAACAGAAGGGTTATTAATAATGACCTTGGAAATAAAGCTTCATTTTGTCTTTGCCCCACCGCCATACTGGACCCGTCTCCCACAGCCAGGCCAAAACTCCAGGTGGCACAAAACCAGCTTCATCAAAACCTACATGACTGAAATATTAATGCACTATTTTACATTTTTTTCCTAAATCACATTTGAAAAATCAGACTTTCTTAGAATGTAAATCTAGATAGAATCTGACTGTAAAATTTCCTGGTATGTTCTATGTTACAAACACTGAATTGTCTGCTCCAATAATGCAAATTTCCATCTTTTTTTATCTTGTTTGGATGCATTGAATTTGGCATCATGTTTAGCATCTGAATAATGCAGCAGCAGGACCAAATTGACTCCTGTTTCACTAGAAAACTTGTTGCTAAGAAGTTGTCATGTCTCATTTGTCAAAAAAATTGTTTTGGGAACTTCTCTTTCCTTTTACATTTATAACATGCATTGTTATGCAAAGGAAAAGATTGTCAGACCCATAGGCTTGAGAAAACCCAGTTCCCACTAATTGTATAATAATTGGATTCCATTGCCATTGATTTTAATAGGGGCAGTATACCTGGCCTGCATCTCTTAGTTTAAAAAGCTTGAGAAACTGTTTGGAAGATGAGTTAGAATTCAAAGTGTATTGGAACCATTAACTTAACCATTAAGTTATAATTTAAGCAAATTGGTTTAAACCAATTGGTTTACTGTAAACCAAATTGGTTTAATGTAAAAATACAAGATAGTTTGAGCTTCAACACTTGAAAATAATTGGAAATCTTTTCAGAGGTGTCAATTTTATTTTGCAAAACATCAATAGTTTTATTAGAATCATAGAAAGATAGAATGATTAGGTTTGGAAAGAACCTTAAGATAGTTCCAATCCCCCTGCCATGGGCAGGGGTGCTGATTAAAAGCATTCGATATCATTTTTTGCAAACACTGCATGATACACGGTAAAAGCAAAATTGCGAGCAAAATTATAGCCAGCACCAAAGCAAGTTTTTCTATCAAAGTGATTAACCAAGGAGATAATCCAAAGGACGCTAACCAGTTTGTGAAAGGATCACTTGTTTCCTGTAATTTTCGCATATTGTCTTTTAAGTGTGCTAATTGTTTGTGAATGGAGTTAGAGTGGTCTGAAAGATTCATGCAGCACATACCTTCAAATTCATCACACCCATGACCTTGTGCTAAGAGGAGAAAATTGATTGCTGCTCTGTTTTGCAAAGTTGCATGTCTTATAGAGTCAACATCAGTGAGCAGCGCAGAGAGAGCGGATGCTGTAGCATTAGTTTTCTCAGCAAGCCAACATCCTAACTTATTCAATGTTGCCAAAGCTTGAGCGCTAGCTACTCCGGGAGCTAAAAATGAAGCAGCTATTTTTTCACCTGGTTCCAAAAATTTACTTTGTCATCGCAGCTCGGTTGAAAAGCGTGCGTTGACCTTCGAGAACACAATCCTCGTTTATTTATTATCATAGTGTTATTAGGGATAAACATGCCTAAGGTCCCTACTGCACACGGGCCATCCTTTATATGGGATAGCACCCTTTCCCAGGCCCGATCTTGTGGCAACTAAGGCATGGACTCTGTTTCTGGCTACAAATGAAATCCCTTATTGAGTGAGCTTACAGATTTTTATAGTATTCTGCTTAGCAGTTAGTAGCGGTTAGTTCTTTTGGTACTTTTCCATCACAAAACAATTTTATTAATCGCACACTCTTTCAGCTAATCACATTACTGTCCACACACCTTTGTTTGAATAATTATTTCTAAACATAGTTCTCTGCTATCACTACTCATTACAATCTCACTTCCACTTCCCCTTGACTACACATTCTTTATCCTGTCTTAAGCATCCTCCTGTTTCCAAATGTACAGTCCTCAGAAATTATCTTGATGCTCTTTCTTTGGTTCCACCCGGTGTTCTTTCTCCACTTCTTTCTAACTTGTCCCGTTCACTTCTCCCAAGGTTTGTGGCTGATAAGAGTCCAGATGCCTGGGCTCTCATCCAGGTCTACTGGTGCAGCTTCTTGTGCAGCATTCCCCTCATCTCCCCCTTCTTTATAAACTAACGAAACATTGTTAATAGACTTAGCAAACAAACGATTTACACAAGCAATTAAACAAGGAAGTTTGATTAAAATACATAGAGATTTTTACATAGGTTAATGCGATTTTAATAATATTTTTCAAGCATGCACTGACGCCCTATTCTGACAGCAAACTTTCTAGCCAATTCCAGCTACTCTCCACTCACAACTTCTTAACTCCGTCCTTTAGGTTTTGAATTGCATCATGGACAGACTCAGAATGATCAGATAGATTCACGTAACACATTCTATCAAAGTCTTTACATCCATGTCCTTGAGATAATTGCAAAAAATCTATGGCAGCTCTGTTTTGAAGGGTAGCGTGTTTGACTGAATCGTGCTCTGTTAAGAGACCATTGCTGTGGGTGAAAGACCTCCGGGGCAGAGGCTGGGTTTCTTACCGCCTCTCACCGGGAGGAGTGGACCCCGCACCGCCGCGCACCCCGCGCCTACCGGAGCACAGAAAGGCGAGGGGCGGGCGAGTATCAGAGCCCTCTGCCCGCGGGCAGGCAATGGGGGGAGCCCGCCGGAGCCTGCTGCTGCCGCCGCCGGGCGAGTGAGTGAGGTCGCGGCATCAGGGAGGTGGAGGCGGCGCGCCCGTGCTCCGTAGCTCCTTGTCCCGCCGCTGCCACCGGGTGCAGCCCCTCGGTCGGCGGGGAGCCCCCGCCGCAGCCTCCGTTCGGCTCCCGCGGGAGCGCCGTTTTCCTCCCCGCCGTCCAGCCCCCGGTTCGCCTCGTGACGGACGGGATGTGGAGCATTCAGGTTGTGGGGCAGGCTCACAGCACCTTGATTTTCCGCTTGTTTTTTAATGTTTTTCCACATATCATGCGGGTCAGGGGGGTAGAGGTGGGGTTCTCTGTCAGGGTCGATTATTCCGGGATCAAAAGGGTCATCTTTGCCTGGCTCGTTTGCTGTTGCAGCCCGCCGGCAGATATCTTCCCGCAGATCGATACGCGCGGGCGGGTTAGGGGCAGAAGGATCATAGTTACGATTCTGATCTTGTGCCAAACGGGCACTTTCAGCTGCACGTTTCTCTGCCTGTACCATCAGGAGTTCGTTATGTATCAAACGCCACAATTTGGATAACTTCTTAGCAATTTTATCATCATCTAATGTAAGATCCCATAATTTATCGCCATAGCGACGCCATTCCGATAACTGGTGAATAGAGTGGGGGTCACTAAAAATACCGAGAGACCGGGCATGAGAAAGAAGGGCAGGGAGGTCCTTATCAAAGTCTATGCCTTTTACCCCCTGACGACGGAGGAAGGCAGTAAAAAGATCATACGCCGCTTGCCTGTCCATATTTACCGGATCCGTTGCACCCTCCAGGCGTCGGCAGCGCGTAGCAGCAGAGCCAGCCGATGCTGCGCTCTGGGCCAAAGCAGAGATCAAGCAGTCCACCGATGTGCCACTGCAGTCCTGCAGAAGCCGTCTTTATGTCGAGACCTGCACCCAACGCAACTCTTAAAAGGGACGGTCCCTTTCTTGGTCCCTGTTCGGGCGCCAAATGTCGGAGTCGCGGGAGACAAGCCTCATGCTATCATGGTCAGCAAGTCTCGTTTATTTAGCAAAATACAGCCATTTTTATAGTCTCAGTGTTAGATACAATTTCTGCTAGGGTACAGCAAAATCATTGGTTAGTTTGTGCTAACGCAGCGGTTTCTAAATAACCGCGACCGCTTCTTGTTTCAACATGTTTCAACTTGCTCAAGCATTACCGTTGCGCTATCTCAGCAAGCATACATCCTGTCCTTGAGCAACCATTGACCACACAGTTGCTGCTGTGTTCTTCGGCCTAGATCTTGACTAGTTGCACAGTCTCGTGGCCTTTGTCCTGCAGCCATTCTGCTGTCAGGCTCTCTACAGTCTTCCAGGGCCTGGATCATCCTCATGGCCCTCTTCTGGACTTGCTTCAACAGTTCCATGTCATTCAGTAAAAGGCAATGAGGCAACCTACCTTTTGGACTTTTTTCATGCACTTCTGACAACAACAACAACAACAACAAAAGTTTTAAATTTGGGTGTTTTTAAAGCGAGCTAGTGAGAATTTTCTTCAGTAAGTCAAGATATACTTTTATTTGTTCTATGAGATTTTAAAGAATTAATATATTTAAACCGAAATGCATAATTTTTGTTTACAATCTGGAATGATTGGTAATGCCTTAAAACCAATTTCTTTTTATTCTTTAGAAGTTAGTGGTAATTCTTGAGATTTCCAAGAGACAAGGGTACATCATGAGAAGCTGTACATTTATTTTTTTAAGATCAGTCTTTGCTATTCTGAGCAGTATTATTTCCTTAGCCTTAGACTGGCTTGATCTTCAGG
>NW_026914790.1:0-6004 GCF_034315485.1 Pezoporus occidentalis | reverse complement strand
GTCATAGTGGAGTCATAGTGGAGTCATAGAGGAGTCATAGAGGAGTCATAGAGGAGTCATAGAGGAGTCATACTGTCATAGAGAAGTCATAGAGGAGTCATAGAGGAGTCATAGAGGAGTCATAGAGGAGTCATAGAGGAGTCATAGAGGAGTCATAGAGGAGTCATAGAGGAGTCATAGAGGAGTCATAGAGGAGTCATAGATAGAGGAGTCATAGAGGAGTCATAGAGGAGTCATAGAGGAGTCATAGAGGAGTCATAGAGGAGTCATAGAGGAGTCATAGAGGAGTCATAGAGGAGTCATAGAGGAGTCATAGAGGAGTCATAGAGGAGTCATAGAGGAGTCATAGATAGAGTCATAGAGGAGTCATAGAGGAGTCATAGAGGAGTCATAGAGGAGTCATAGAGGAGTCATAGAGGAGTCAATAGAGGAGTCATAGATAGAGGAGTCATAGAGAGAGTCATAGAGGAGTCATAGAGGAGTCATAGAGGAGTCATAGAGGAGTCATAGAGGAGTCATAGAGGAGTCATAGAGGAGTCATAGAGGAGTCATAGAGGAGTCATAGAGGAGTCATAGAGGAGTCATAGAGGAGTCATAGAGGAGTCATAGAGGAGTCATAGAGGAGTCATAGAGGAGTCATAGAGGAGTCATAGAGGAGTCATAGAGGAGTCATAGAGGAGTCATAGAGGAGTCATAGAGGAGTCATAGAGGAGTCATAGAGGAGTCATAGAGGAGTCATAGAGGAGTCATAGAGGAGTCATAGAGGAGTCATAGAGGAGTCATAGAGGAGTCATAGAGGAGTCATAGAGGAGTCATAGAGGAGTCATAGAGGAGTCATAGAGGAGTCATAGAGGAGTCATAGAGGAGTCATAGAGGAGTCATAGAGGAGTCATAGAGGAGTCATAGAGGAGTCATAGAGGAGTCATACGGTCATAGAGGAGTCATAGAGGAGTCATAGAGGAGTCATAGAGGAGTCATAGAGGAGTCATAGAGGAGTCATAGAGGAGTCATAGAGGAGTCATAGAGGAGTCATAGAGGAGTCATAGAGGAGTCATAGAGGAGTCATAGAGGAGTCATAGAGTCATAGAGGAGTCATAGAGGAGTCATAGAGGAGTCATAGAGGAGTCATAGAGGAGTCATAGAGGAGTCATAGAGGAGTCATAGAGGAGTCATAGAGGAGTCATAGAGGAGTCATAGAGGAGTCATAGAGGAGTCATAGAGGAGTCATAGATAGAGAGTCATAGAGGAGTCATAGAGGAGTCATAGAGGAGTCATAGAGGAGTCATAGAGGAGTCATAGAGGAGTCATAGAGGAGTCATAGAGGAGTCATAGAGGAGTCATAGAGGAGTCATAGAGGAGTCATAGAGGAGTCATAGATAGGAGTCATAGAGGAGTCATAGAGGAGTCATAGAGGAGTCATAGAGGAGTCATAGTCATAGAGGAGTCATAGAGGAGTCATAGAGGAGTCATAGAGGAGTCATAGAGGAGTCATAGAGGAGTCATAGAGGAGTCATAGAGGAGTCATAGAGGAGTCATAGAGGAGTCATAGAGGAGTCATAGAGGAGTCATAGAGGAGTCATAGAGGAGTCATAGAGGAGTCATAGAGGAGTCATAGAGGAGTCATAGAGGAGTCATAGAGGAGTCATAGAGGAGTCATAGAGGAGTCATAGAGGAGTCATAGAGGAGTCATAGAGGAGTCATAGAGGAGTCATAGAGGATAGAGGAGTCATAGAGGAGTCATAGAGGAGTCATAGAGGAGTCATAGAGGAGTCATAGAGGAGTCATAGAGGAGTCATAGAGGAGTCATAGAGGAGTCATAGAGGAGTCATAGAGGAGTCATAGAGGAGTCATAGAGGAGTCATAGAGGAGTCATAGAGGAGTCATAGAGGAGTCATAGAGGAGTCATAGAGGAGTCATAGAGGAGTCATAGAGGAGTCATAGAGGAGTCATAGAGGAGTCATAGAGGAGTCATAGAGGAGTCATAAGGAGTCATAGAGGAGTCATAGAGGAGTCATAGAGGAGTCATAGAGGAGTCATAGAGGAGTCATAGAGGAGTCATAGAGGAGTCATAGAGGAGTCATAGAGGAGTCATAGAGGAGTCATAGAGGAGTCATAGAGGAGTCATACTGTCATAGAGGAGTCATAGAGGAGTCATAGAGGAGTCATAGAGGAGTCATAGAGGAGTCATAGAGGAGTCATAGAGGAGTCATAGAGGAGTCATAGAGGAGTCATAGAGGAGTCATAGAGGAGTCATAGAGGAGTCATAGAGGAGTCATAGAGGAGTCATAGAGGAGTCATAGAGGAGTCATAGAGGAGTCATAGAGGAGTCATAGAGGAGTCATAGAGGAGTCATAGAGGAGTCATAGATAGAGGAGTCATAGAGGAGTCATAGAGGAGTCATAGAGGAGTCATAGAGGAGTCATAGAGGAGTCATAGGAGTCATAGAGGAGTCATAGAGGAGTCATAGAGGAGTCATAGAGGAGTCATAGAGGAGTCATAGAGGAGTCATAGAGGAGTCATAGAGGAGTCATAGAGGAGTCATAGAGGAGTCATAGAGGAGTCATAGAGGAGTCATAGAGGAGTCATAGAGGAGTCATAGAGGAGTCATAGAGGAGTCATAGAGGAGTCATAGAGGAGTCATAGAGGAGTCATAGAGGAGTCATAGAGGAGTCATAGAGGAGTCATAGAGGAGTCATAGAGGAGTCATAGAGGAGTCATAGAGGAGTCATAGAGGAGTCATAGAGGAGTCATAGAGGAGTCATAGAGGAGTCATAGAGGAGTCATAGAGGAGTCATAGAGGAGTCATAGAGGAGTCATAGAGGAGTCATAGAGGAGTCATAGAGGAGTCATAGAGGAGTCATAAGGGAGTCATAGAGGAGTCATAGAGGAGTCATAGAGGAGTCATAGAGGAGTCATAGAGGAGTCATAGAGGAGTCATAGAGGAGTCATAGAGGAGTCATAGAGGAGTCATAGAGGAGTCATAGAGGAGTCATAGAGGAGTCATAGAGGAGTCATAGTCATAGAGGAGTCATAGAGGAGTCATAGAGAGTCATAGAGGAGTCATAGAGGAGTCATAGAGTCATAGAGGAGTCATAGAGGAGTCATAGAGGAGTCATAGAGGAGTCATAGAGGAGTCATAGAGGAGTCATAGAGGAGTCATAGAGGAGTCATAGAGGAGTCATAGAGGAGTCATAGAGGAGTCATAGAGGAGTCATAGAGGAGTCATAGAGTCATAGAGGAGTCATAGAGGAGTCATAGATAGGAGTCATAGAGGAGTCATAGAGGAGTCATAGAGGAGTCATAGAGGAGTCATAGAGGAGTCATAGAGGAGTCATAGAGGAGTCATAGAGGAGTCATAGAGGAGTCATAGAGGAGTCATAGAGGAGTCATAGAGGAGTCATAGAGGAGTCATAGAGGAGTCATAGAGGAGTCATAGAGGAGTCATAGAGGAGTCATAGAGGAGTCATAGAGGAGTCATAGAGGAGTCATAGAGGAGTCATAGAGGAGTCATAGTCATAGAGGAGTCATAGAGGAGTCATAGAGGAGTCATAGAGGAGTCATAGAGGATAGAGGAGTCATAGAGGAGTCATAGAGGAGTCATAGAGGAGTCATAGAGGAGTCATAGAGGAGTCATAGAGGAGTCATAGAGGAGTCATAGAGGAGTCATAGAGGAGTCATAGAGGAGTCATAGAGGAGTCATAGAGGAGTCATAGAGGAGTCATAGAGGAGTCATAGAGGAGTCATAGAGGAGTCATAGATAGAGGAGTCATAGAGGAGTCATAGAGGAGTCATATAGAGGAGTCATAGAGGAGTCATAGAGGAGTCATAGAGGAGTCATAGAGGAGTCATAGAGGAGTCATAGAGGAGTCATAGAGGAGTCATAGAGGAGTCATAGAGGAGTCATAGAGGAGTCATAGAGGAGTCATAGAGGAGTCATAGTCATAGAGAGTCATAGAGGAGTCATAGAGGAGTCATAGAGGAGTCATAGAGTCATAGAGGAGTCATAGAGGAGTCATAGAGGAGTCATAGAGGAGTCATAGAGGAGTCATAGAGGAGTCATAGAGGAGTCATAGAGGAGTCATAGAGGAGTCATAGAGTCATAGAGGAGTCATAGAGGAGTCATAGAGGAGTCATAGAGGAGTCATAGAGGAGTCATAGAGGAGTCATAGAGGAGTCATAGAGGAGTCATAGAGGAGTCATAGAGGAGTCATAGAGGAGTCATAGAGGAGTCATAGAGGAGTCATAGAGGAGTCATAGAGGAGTCATAGAGGAGTCATAGATAGGAGTCATAGAGGAGTCATAGAGGAGTCATAGAGGAGTCATAGAGGAGTCATAGAGGAGTCATAGAGGAGTCATAGAGGAGTCATAGAGGAGTCATAGAGGAGTCATAGAGGAGTCATAGAGGAGTCATAGAGGAGTCATAGAGGAGTCATAGAGGAGTCATAGTCATAGAGGAGTCATAGAGGAGTCATAGAGGAGTCATAGAGGAGTCATAGAGGAGTCATAGAGGAGTCATAGAGGAGTCATAGAGGAGTCATAGAGGAGTCATAGAGGAGTCATAGAGGAGTCATAGAGGAGTCATAGAGGAGTCATAGAGGAGTCATAGAGGAGTCATAGAGGAGTCATAGAGGAGTCATAGAGGAGTCATAGAGGAGTCATAGAGGAGTCCTAGATAGATTCATAGAGGAGTCATAGAGGAGTCATAGTGGAGTCATAGAGGAGTCAGGAGTCATAGAGGAGTCATAGAGGAGTCATAGAGGAGTCATAGAGGAGTCATAGAGGAGTCATAGAGGAGTCATAGAGGAGTCATAGAGGAGTCATAGAGGAGTCATAGAGGAGTCATAGAGGAGTCATAGAGGAGTCATAGAGGAGTCATAGAGGAGTCATAGAGGAGTCATAGAGGAGTCATAGAGGAGTCATAGAGGAGTCATAGAGGAGTCATAGAGGAGTCATAGAGGAGTCATAGAGGAGTCATAGAGGAGTCATAGAGAGAGTCATAGAGGAGTCATAGAGGAGTCATAGAGGAGTCATAGAGGAGTCATAGAGGAGTCATAGAGGAGTCATATAGAGGAGTCATAGAGGAGTCATAGAGGAGTCATAGAGGAGTCATAGAGGAGTCATAGAGGAGTCATAGAGGAGTCATAGAGGAGTCATAGAGGAGTCATAGAGGAGTCATAGAGGAGTCATAGAGGAGTCATACTGTCATAGAGGAGTCATAGAGGAGTCATAGAGGAGTCATAGAGGAGTCATAGAGGAGTCATAGAGGAGTCATAGAGGAGTCATAGATAGAGGAGTCATAGAGGAGTCATAGAGGAGTCATAGTCATAGAGAGTCATAGAGGAGTCATAGAGGAGTCATAGAGGAGTCATAGAGGAGTCATAGAGGAGTCATAGAGGAGTCATAGAGGAGTCATAGAGGAGTCATAGAGGAGTCATAGAGGAGTCATAGAGGAGTCATAGAGGAGTCATAGAGGAGTCATAGAGGAGTCATAGAGAGAGTCATAGAGGAGTCATAGAGGAGTCATAGAGGAGTCATAGAGGAGTCATAGAGGAGTCATAGTCATAGAGGAGTCATAGAGGAGTCATAGAGGAGTCATAGAGGAGTCATAGAGGAGTCATAGAGGAGTCATAGTCATAGAGGAGTCATAGAGGTCATAGAGGAGTCATAGAGGAGTCATAGAGGAGTCATAGAGGAGTCATAGAGGAGTCATAGAGGAGGCATAAGTCATAGAGGAGTCATAGAGGAGTCATAGAGGAGTCATAGAGGAGTCATAGAGGAGTCATAGAGGAGTCATAGAGGAGTCATAGAGGAGTCATAGAGGAGTCATAGAGGAGTCATAGAGGAGTCATAGAGGAGTCATAGAGGAGTCATAGAGGAGTCATAGAGGAGTCATAGAGGAGTCATAGAGGAGTCATAGAGGAGTCATAGAGTCGTCATAGAGGAGTCATAGAGGAGTCATAGAGGAGTCATAGAGGAGTCATAGAGGAGTCATAGACGAGTCATA
>NW_026914789.1:0-6127 GCF_034315485.1 Pezoporus occidentalis | reverse complement strand
CAGTGCCGGCAAGCCCGGCCCCGGCACCGAGGCAGCTCCATGTGGCCCCGTCCCACCAGCGGCCTCTCACTCCTGCCCCAGCCCTCACCTGGCGCCTCCTTTGCACTCCTGGCCTGCCCTCGGCGGGCTGGGAGCGGGCGTTCGATCCCTTGTCCACTGGCATCTTCTGTGTCCTCGGGTGCAGACTTGCTGTGGATTCACAGGGCAACTGCCACCTCTAGGGTGCGCCAGGGCCTTAAATACCCCACATAACAGTCGTAACAATGCCCCCGTGGTTTCCATGGAGACGCCGATGCCCTCACCAGTTCCAAAGGGTCCCAGCTCCTCATGGGCAACTCCACAGCAACCACTGAAGCTTTGTGACAGCGGCAGCATCGTGCCCATGGCCACTGGGCAGTCAGGGATGCACTTTTCTCCTCCCTGTTTTTTTCCTTGACAAGAAGAAAAGGGAACGGAGAAAAGAAGGATGGGTAAAAGAAGGAAAAAACCAACCACAATAATAAACTACTTGGTAACTGGCACTTTCTCAAGTGCAAGCACGATTTTTTGAGAATAACATGACAGAAAAGCACTTTGGAATTAATTAAATAGTACATTTGTGGACACTTTTCCGTATTATGGTCAGCTTTAGCAGCTCTTCCAGCTGACACCAGACCTTCTCCGTTGCCTTTTCCACTGCAGTTTGACTACGAGGACAAGTTATCGGCTTCAACCTTACAAATGGATAAACGTGGTGTCAGGGTGCTGTGGCCAAGACACATCAGCTCCGCTGCCAGTTGGAGCTCATGGTCCTTTCCCTCTCCTCCTCATCCCACATTCATCTTCAAGTGAACACACTGGAAGCTGCTCTGAGGTCTCCACGCAGCCTTCTCTTCTCCAGGCTGAACAGCCCCAACTTTCTCAGCCTATCTTCATACAGGAGGTGCTCCGGTCCCCTGATCATCCTCGTGATGTTTACCCTGACCAAGGACTTTGTGAGGCTCATGCTCTGCCAGGGAGGAGGGGAAGCTGTGAGGAAGCAGAGACGGGGCGCCTGACCCAGGCTAGCCAAGGAGGTATTCCATACCACAGCACGTCATGCCCGGGGTGGGGGATAACTGGGAGTTACCCGGAAGGACACGGGCTTCCGGGTGGGATTCGTTTCTTGGCCGGTGGTAATGTATTCTCTTTCCTTGTTATTTTCTCTTATCATTGTTGTCGTTGGTAGTAGCAGTCGTGATCTGTGTTGTCCATTGGTTGCTGGACTGTTCTTGTCTCAACCGGTGGGAGTTGCACTCTTTCGATCCTCCTGCC
Source organism: Pezoporus occidentalis (assembly GCF_034315485.1). NCBI lineage: Eukaryota > Metazoa > Chordata > Aves > Psittaciformes > Psittacidae > Pezoporus > Pezoporus occidentalis. Next base: position 4,834 of record NW_026914789.1, on the reverse strand, counting down.
CGTTCCTCCAGGAGTGGGAAAGGGGAGAGGCCCGGGGTGGGGGGGGGGCCTTTATTGCTTTCAGCCTGGCACCACTCACTGGAAGTGAGTGAACAAGCTGCCTGCCTAGGGTTTAAATCACGACAAGGGATGCAGAGACTCAAATCCTCGTTTATTACCACCAAGCTCAGTATCCGCATCTGGTGGGGTTTGTAAGCATCCTTCTCCCCCAGCGTGGAAACTCCTCTCTGCTCCCAGTGGGAACAACCTCCAGGCAAAGCACACCACAGAGCTCAGCCTCTCCAGTGGGTGCTCACTGATTGCCTCTTGATAATGAAGAATGCTCACTCAAGTCCAGCAACGGAGGCACTGGCTGATGCACTCCCCACTTGGCACATCCCTTTGGGGCACAGTTTTGCAGTGTCACCTCTGCTGACAGCAGAGCCAGTGCCCAAATATCTCTAACCCCTTAAATGCCATGTGTCAGAGTACTGGTACATTTATTGAGTGCAGCTTCCTGTCCTTGGAAAGCTTCTTGTAACCCAACGGACTCCAATCTGGTGTTTAAATTGTGAATCTGATGACCTTTCAGATTCCTCCACACGCAGTGGTTCAGCGCTGACTCTTCTTCTGTGAGGTAATGAAATGGTTTCAGAGCCATCACAAACCCACAAGACCCTGTGTGGGCTTTCAGCAGACTGATTTCACCCTGACATTGTGTAGGACCCACTTTCTGTCCCTTGTAGAATAAATAATGCAAGACAAGTAATTGGAACATTGTTAAACAGTATAATACCTTGTTTTGGAAGTACCAAAGGCAATTTCTTCCGACCGAGGCTCGCCCTTTAGTGCAAAATAGTTACAAGAAATTAGCAAAAATTAGAGCTGGATTGGCAACTACATGTTCCGTACAGGCCTCAGGCCAGTGGGCAAGTAGAAAAGGTGATCAAACAACAGATTAGTAAAATATGTCAAGATATTGATACCGAGCTTTAGACTGGCTCTATGAAGAATTTGAACTAAACCTCGGTCGAAAGAAGAGGCTATCCCACGTAAAATTTTATATGGAAGACCGTATCAGTCCCGGTTTAAAGGAGAAAGTCTTCTGGAAGTGGGAGAAGGCTATCTCCTAGAGTTTCTGATCAATCTGGGCAAGTAATTAGAGCAAATAAGAGAATACTGGGGACAAGAACGAGAGGCATGGATTATCTGACTCACCCTTTTAGATCCAGAGACTGGGTTTATGTTAAGAATTTTTCAGGAGATCCTCTACAGGAGAAGTGGAGCAGACTGTACCAGATAATGGAACAACCTTTCTTCAAAAACGAAGAAAGCACCAGAACCAGAGAAGACATGGCGGATCGAACCTTCAGGCCCTTCACATATGAAATTGTATCAGTCGTAATTTGGATTTATGTGATAACTGACATAGCAGCTTGGGACCAATACTTATACCTGATTAATATTAATTGTTTTAATATTGATTACTTGTGGTATAACAAAATTTTCTTCCTGAAATTGTAAATGATCTATGATAAACTATGAAGATTGGAAAAAAAGAAATTAAATTTAAATATCCAGTAGAAACAGGGAACTATTTCAAGAAGACCCTAGATGGTAATGGCAGTTAAAATAAAATTTTGCAGGAGAATTTTCAAAAGGACAGAAAAAGGGGATATAATAGACATTTGTTGGTACTAACAGACACCTTTTCAGGTCGGCCAGAAGCCTTTCCAACTAGAAGCGCACAAGCCCGGGATGTAACAAAGATATTGTTACAGGATGGTTGTGGGGATTTCGAAAGTATGTGCTGCATGAACTTAACTGACCATTCTGAATCAATTCATGCTAAGCTGCGAAAAGAAATGAAAATACGCAGGAGCTTAGAATTGTTGGAGGTGGAATGGATGACTGGCTAAATAACCTAGGAGGTACTGGATGGTTCAGAGAAATACTTAAACAAGGCCTTCTAATCTTAGCTATAGGACTTCTCATTTTAATGATTGTACCTTGCATAACACAGTGTATATCAAAATCACTTCATAAATCAATAGAAGGAACATGGATAGCTCTGTCATAAATAGTCTAGTAAAAGAATTTACTCATTTTATAGAAAAAAGGGGGGATTGATACAGGGTTAACCAATGTACAGGGAGGTTGTACAGGGGGGGTTAGAGGAATTCGCTTGCTTAAACAAAAGTATTGTCTGTACCTATCATGCCTACTAAGCAGAACAAAGGCACTATCCATTGATAAGGAAAAGCAGACACCTGGTTCTATTGACAAGGAAAAGCAGACTGAGTCTACTGATAAGCAGCTACTGATAAGGAAAAGCAGACACCTGAAGGGGGAGAAGCAGATGGTTTATGGCTGGGACACTGTCCTGGGTTCAGCAGTAGCAGTCATTTTTCTCCTTCTTGGAAGCTGGTGCAGTGCTGTGTTTTGACTTTCGGCCTGGGAACAGAACTGATAGCGATGTTTTGGTTTGGCCAAGGACTTTGTGAGCCTCATGCTCTGCCAGGGAGGAGGGGAAGCCGGGAGGAAGTAAAGACAGGACACCTGACCCAAACTGACCAAAGAGGTATTCCATACCACAGCACGTCATGCCCAGGATGTAACTGGGAGTTAGCCGGAAGGGCAGGGAGACTGCAGGGTTGGAGGAGGTATCGGTCGGTGCTTGGTCGGGCTGAGGGGGGGGCGAGTTATCGGTCGGCTGGTGGTGAGATGATGTATTCTCTTCCCTTGTTATTTCCTTTATCATTATTATCATTGGTGGTAGCAGTAGTGATCTGTGTTATACCTTAGTTACTAAACTGTTCTTATCTCAACCCGTGGGAGTTGCATTCTTTTCGATTCTCCTCTCCGTCCCTCCGAGAGCAGGGGGAGGGCAAGAAAAGGGGGGGAAGTGAGCGAACAAATTACCTGACTGGGTTTAAACCACGACAGACACCGACCAAACCCTAAGGCCATACGTGAAGACTAAAAGGTGAAAAGTTCAAGAAGAGGAAGACTCATTTACTTCATCTTGAAGACCCCTACCCACAGGAGGAAGACTCATTTACTTCATCTTGAGACCCCTGCCCATGACCAGAGGGGGCACTGCGCAGGCGCAAAGGACCTTCTAACTCATTATAATATGAAGCGGGGATAGGACATGAATATGTATAGGCGTATTGTGCAACCTTATGAATATATATAACTTTAGAGAATAAATGTAGAGAGAAACAACACTGAGGCACACATGACTTTGAGGAATTATCCCTGTGCGTCTCAGCACTGAATAAAAAGCATACCTACTTTACAACTTTAACGAGTTGTGGAGTCTATCCGCGTATCAGTTCAGCGCTGACTCCTCTTCTGTGAGGTACTGAAATGGTTTCAGAGCCACCACAAGACCCATAAGACCCTGTGTGGGCTTTCAGCAGACTGATTTTGCCCTGACATTGTGTAGGACCCACTTTCTGTCCCCCTGCCCAAGTGAAGCAGGATGGAGTTTAAAGAGACCTGAGGACAGCCACCCTTTTGATGCTGGTTGTGACTTACTGCACTGCCTGGCACAAAGGTGAGGATGTTTCATCTCCTTTTCCAACCCAGAGGCATTGCACTGGGAGCAGAGGACCCAAATTCGCTCCCATCTCAGCCAGAAAGGATTCAAACCTTACCTTCTGATTCAGAGAAAACTTCAGGAGCAAACTCGCCAACAGAGTTTCAAGTTGACAAGCAGGTATTCTTTATTGCGGCACCGGGAGACGCGGGAATAGCTCCTTCTAACGTGTGTCTCTCCCAGGCATCAACCAGGCCGTGATTATATTGTCCTTAAACATACATATGCATTAGATTACATACATTACATCATAGTTCTCAGACAATGCCTCCTGTATGCATACAAAAATGTGGTAGTGGGCTTTCAGACCCCTGATGGTTATTTCTTCATCACTTTGTTTTAGGATCATTGTCATATCAGTAACCACCAGGTGGTTCTGGCAAAGCTTATCTTGGTAATTTTGCTTTCTCTATAGTTGCTAACAAAGCCTAACATCTTGAGGTTACTTATTTACAACCCTATTCTTCAATCAACCCCGTTCTTCAATCCATCCTGTTCTTCATTCAACCCCACTCTTCAATCCCCCCTTTTTCTTGTCCTATTGCAAATTCTTTTGCAACTGAGTTATTTCATTTTTATTTAAAGTTTCCCAAAGTATTTCCCTGTTTCTAGTTGATGCTTAATTTTGTTTCTCTTCCATTCGTCATAGTTCATCATGGTTTGTTTGCAACACCAAAAGGAGCATTGGACCGTTATGCATGTAATTACAACCATTCCAATTATTACAAATATAGTAAAAAAAAAAACCACTGTCTCAACCAGGAGAGATTGGGTACCCGTGATGTTAATTTTTCCCAAATTTCCTCAAATCCCCATGAGGTGTTTTCCTGAGCCACCTCATGAAATATTTTAACTTGTTTCCACATTTCCTTTAGATCAGTAGTAACTCTTCCACTTTGATCTATATAGGAACAATCTATTCCAATTTGTCTTAAAGGGGATAGGGAGGCCAATTAAAGGAATACCCAGTCTCTCTCCTGATTTAGGTAGCTGAGTACAGATCCAACAATCACTCTTGTTTAAGACATAAGTAACATTTTGTATCAATCTCAGATATAGATTTTGATTCCATGCTTCTACACCTATTATTATACAAGTCTAAATTATGATCGATGTAGTCTCATACGTGTGGGTCCTGAAGACTCAACATGCCATACTTTTTCTCTCTTCTGATGTGTTTCTGGCTCTTGAATAATGTATCCGAGCAGGTTGTTCCTTTATCTTCACTGCTGTAAAGGGGGTCAATAATAT
>NW_026914788.1:0-2373 GCF_034315485.1 Pezoporus occidentalis | reverse complement strand
AAAACAGAAGAAATGTAAAAAAGTGAGCAAAATAAAACATGTTCAAGAGCATTCTAATGACCCACAGAGGTTCTCAACCCTAACCCTAACCCTAACCCTAACCCTAACCCTAACCCTAACCCATTTCTAGATATATAGGAAAACACAGTAAACGTAACAAAGTGAGCAAAATAAAGTATGTTCAAGAGCATTCTAATGACCCACAGAGCTTCTCAACCCCAACCCTAACCCTAACCCTAACCCTAACCCTAACCCATTTCTCCCCTGTAACAGTAACAAAGTGAGTGCAACACTATATATATAGATATATAGGAAAACACAGTAAATGTAACAAAGTGAGCAAAATAAAGCATGTTCAAGAGCATTCTAATGACCCACAGAGGTACTCAACCCTAACCCTAACCCTAACCCTAACCCTAACGCTAACCCTAACCCATTTCTCCCCTGTAACTGTAACAAAGTGAGTGTAATACTATATGTATATATATATACAGGAAAACAGAGGAAACGTAACAAAGTGAGCAAAATAAAACATGTTCAAGAGCATTCTAATGACCCACAGAGGTTCTCAACCCTAACCCTAACCCTAACCCTAACCCTAACCCTAAACCTAACCCTAACCCTAACCCATTTCTCCCCTGTAACTGTAACAAAGTGAGTGTAATACTATATGTATATATATATACAGGAAAACAGAGGAAACGTAACAAAGTGATCAAAATAAAGCATGTTCAAGAGGATTCTAATGACCCACAGAGGTTCTCAACCCTAACCCTAACCCTAACCCTAACCCTAACCTTAAACCTAACCCTAACCCATTTCTCCCCTGTAACTGTAACAAAGTGAGTGTAATACTATATATATATATATATAGGAAAACACAGTAAACGTAACAAAGTGAGCAAAATAAAGCATGTTCAAGAGCATTCTAATGACCCACAGAGGTTCTCAACCCTAACCCTAACCCTAACCCTAACCCTAACCCTAACCCTAACCCATTTCTCCCCTGTAACTGTAACAAAGTGAGTGTAATACTATATATATATATATATAGGAAAACACAGTAAACGTAACAAAGTGAGCAAAATAAAGCATGTTCAAGAGCATTCTAATGACCCACAGAGGTTCTCAACCCTAACCCTAACCCTAACCCTAACCCTAACCCTAACCCATTTCTCCCCTGTAACTGTAACAAAGTGAGTGTAATACTATATATATATATATATATAGGAAAACACAGTAAATGTAACAAAGTGAGCAAAATAAAGCATGTTCAAGAGCATTCTAATGACCCACAGAGGTTCTCAACCCTAACCCTAACCCTAACCCTAACCCTAACCCTAACCCTAACCCATTTCTCCCCTGTAACTGTAACAAAGTGAGTGTAATACTATATGTATATATATATACAGGAAAACAGAGGAAACGTAACAAAGTGAGCAAAATAAAACATGTTCAAGAGCATTCTAATGACCCACAGAGGTTCTCAACCCTAACCCTAACCCTAACCCTAACCCTAACCCTAACCCTAACCCTATTTTTCTCCCCTGTAACTGTAACAAAGTGAGTGTAATACTATATGTATATATATATACAGGAAAACAGAGGAAACGTAACAAAGTGATCAAAATAAAGCATGTTCAAGAGGATTCTAATGACCCACAGAGGTTCTCAACCCTAACCCTAACCCTAACCCTAACCCTAACCCTAACCGTAAACCTAACCCTACCCCATTTCTCCCCTCTAACTGTAACAAAGCGAGTGTAATACTATATATCTAGATATATAGGAAAACACAGTAAACGTAACAAAGTGAGCAAAATAAAGTATGTTCAAGAGCATTCTAATGACCCACAGAGGTTCTCAACCCCAACCCTAACCCTAACCCTAACCCTAACCCATTTCTCCCCTGTAACTGTAACAAAGTGAGTGCAACACTATATATATAGATATATAGGAAAACACAGTAAATGTAACAAAGTGAGCAAAATAAAGCATGTTCAAGAGCATTCTAATGACCCACAGAGGTACTCAACCCTAACCCTAACCCTAACCCTAACCCTAACGCTAACCCTAACCCATTTCTCCCCTGTAACTGTAACAAAGTGAGTGTAATACTATATGTATATATATATACAGGAAAACAGAGGAAACGTAACAAAGTGAGCAAAATAAAACATGTTCAAGAGCATTCTAATGACCCACAGAGGTTCTCAACCCTAACCCTAACCCTAACCCTAACCCTAACCCTAACCCTAACCCTAACCCTAACCCATTTCTCCCCTGTAACTGTAACAAAGTGAGTGTAATACTATATGTATATATATATACAGGAAAACAGAGGAAACGTAACAAAGTGATCAAAATAAAGCA